>NW_010546647.1:0-12396 GCF_000687285.1 Phaethon lepturus | reverse complement strand
CCCTGTGGGGTTTTCTATGGGGAGGCCAAACACGCACACGCGTGCACAGCCGTGCGCATACACATGCACTTTTGGTTTCTTTTTGCTGGTTTTTTCCGTATTTCATTGCAGGCTTGCAGCTGCCAAGCCAAACCGCCCCGCTTCTGCTGCAAGGCCGATGACGAGGGGTCAGCCTGTTTTCTCACAACCCCAAAGCCCACCTCCTGCTCCGCTCCCCCCCTTTCCAGCCTTGCCTCCACCTTCTCCCTCTGGCCCTCCTCACTGCATCCCTCCATCCCTCCCTCTCTGCCTGCATCTTTCTCTTTATTCTCTCGCACCCATTAAAGTCCATTTTCAGCCTAATTGCATCCACTTTTCGGTCTGACCGCACGAAGGCGGCCCCAGGAACGAAGCTATGGGGTCTTTATCAGCGTGGCTGCGCGGCCAGCGTTTCCGTCGGGAACGTAGCTCCGGTAAAACCAGTGATCCCGATGCCTCCGAAATCCGGGCGCTCGAATCCTCAATTACCACGAGAAAACCCAATTCCGACTGCGGCTGCTGGGCGCACACTGAAAGACAGGATTACTCCTGCCAGGATTGTTCCTTTAATCCAACATTTTGCATCGCCGTGTTGAGGCTTGGACCCTGAGGGTTTTGCTGTTGTTGTTGTTGTTTTTTGCTTGTCTTTGCCTTCGTTTGCTTAATTTCATTCTCACCTGGAGGTAGATTGTGGAAACCCATTTTACAGATGGGATTGGAGCCCTCGCTGATAGGGGTGGCTGAATGAAAGAGCTGCCTTTGGGGAAAACAAAAAGAATAAATTATAACTAGAGGTTTCTACACACAAGCGTGGCTCTGTCCACAAGGATTGTATCATCCCTGCTTTTCCATCCCGTGCAATTAAAAGGGGTGATTGTCATCAAAGATTTAGGAAGCTCCTGAGCATCTCCCAGGTTGGGACAGAGCCACAGTTTTCTGGGGCATCAGTGCACTGTGTATTGCTTTTGGAAGCACGGTGGGTGCTCCTTTGCACCCATGATAGAAGTGCTAATCGCTTTTTAGGCTGATTTTTACCCTTAAACCCAATATTATAAAAGCACGTGGCTCTTGCACGGTGCTTCCCTTTTGCAGAAGATTAAACCATCGGCTCCTCCAGGTCGTGCAGCAAAGGTGGGAGAGTCATCCTGAAACTGCTGGTGTCAGACCCCGGCCCTGTGTGTTCACGCACGCTGCTTTCTGCACGGGATGATGGCGAACAGCTTTTTGCACCCGATGGACTGTGGCATTGAAAAGAAAAAAATCCATGTATATATATGGGAACAGCAATAAGGAAAATGGGAAAAGCATCGCCCTACGACGGTGACCCAAGGTCTGCGAGGAAGCCGTACGGTCAAAAGATTGCAACAGGATTGAGCTTGTCGGCTCTTGAACCTCAAGGATGTGCTTATTTCTAAATGCCGCCTGTAATTTCAGTTCTCGCAGGGCTGCCGCAGTGATTTATGAGGCTGTGAAGCCTATCCCGGGCTTAGACCGGAGGCCCCACGCGCGTTTGGGCGCTTCCCGCGGAAAACGTTTTGAATTGCGTCCGCGACGCTGTTTCGGGGTTTGCTGCAGGAAGAGCTGTTAGAGTGATTAATCGCCCCTCGTATAACGAGGAGGTAATATATTAGCGTGTTCCCGGTGGGTGCGAGGCCGCACGAACCCGTTGCAGCAGCTCCCGTTCTGGAGCTGAGGGGTGCCCCAGCTCTGCACCCAGCAGTGCCTGCACGCCGGGCTTCGCACAGCACCTTGCACCCATTCGGGGGCTGGGGATTTGCACGTGCACAGAGCGGATTTGAACCTTTCCCTGAGCGTCCCTCGTCGGCAGCGAGCCTGGGCTCGTCTCGCACGAAAACGCTCCCTCAGGCGCTACCCATCGCTTTTATTTTGTGAGGAAAGACACGGGCAAAACCGCGCCGCGAGGTTTTGCGGCATCAGGAGGCTCCTCACTGCTCTGCAGGTACCAGGCAGACCCGGACGGAGTTAGAAGCTGCAGAATGAAAAAAATTGCTTAGCGTCTCCTGCAGCAAAATATATAGTTATATATAAATCTTGAAGCTTGGCCGCTCATTCACTTTCAGGAACCAGCTATGGAAAGAATTTAATTGCTTACATCAAGTAAAATCCATTAGCTCTAATCAGCCGAATTGATTTGCTGGCTGCAAAGCTCTCAGAGAGGATGGTAGTTAAATAAAAATGCCTCCGTGTTTAAATTACAGCTGCCACGGCGGAAAGCAGGAATAGCTTTCTCCTTCTCCAGCCTCTTCTGGGAAAAGACCATGGTCGAGCGTGATGCCACGTGGTGGGACGTTGGTCTTGGGGATGGCCAAGGACGCAGGTGTCACTCAACATTGGACTGTACCGGTCTGGGGCACAATCCTGCCCAAAAGTCTGCATGAAGCCAAGGGCTCCATGGTGGGGTGCAAACCAGAGCAAGCCCCATATTTTGCCACACCCAAAAT
Source organism: Phaethon lepturus (assembly GCF_000687285.1). Lineage (NCBI taxonomy): Eukaryota > Metazoa > Chordata > Aves > Phaethontiformes > Phaethontidae > Phaethon > Phaethon lepturus. Next base: position 9,916 of record NW_010546647.1, on the reverse strand, counting down.
CAGCATTGACTTTGGGTAGACCCCCGGTCAGTGGTTCCCTGTCCCATCCATGCTGGGATCCGCTGGCATGGAGGCAGGGAATAGCTCCAAGCATCCTCCGTGCAATGATAACTGGGATGTTTTGGGAGCTGGTTAATAGGGGACCTGGTGAACCTTCTTCTCCTGGCATCCTCAGATGAAGCCAGGATGCTTTTCAGTCGAAAGAGAAGAAGTCCTTGGAGCACAAGTCTGATGAGGAGCGGCTGAGGGAACTGGGGGTGTTCAGTCTGGAGAAGAGGAGGCTGAGGGGAGACCTTATCGCTCTCTACAACTACCTGAAAGGGGGTTGTGGTGAGGTGGGGGTTGGTCTCTTCTCCCAAGTAACCAGCGATAGGACGAGAGGAAATGGCTTCAAGTTGCGCCAGGGGAGGTTTAGGTTGGATATCAGGGAAAATTTCTTTACAGAGAGAGTGGTCAAGAATGGGAACAGGCTGCCCAGGGAGGTGGTGGAGTCACCATTGCTGGGGGTGTTCAAAAAACATGTGGACATGGCACTTGGGGACATGGTTTAGTGGGCATGGTGGTGTTGGGTTGATGGTTGGACTTGATGATCTTGAAGGTCTTTTCCAACCTTAATGATTCTGTGTGATTCTGTGATTCTGAACTTAAGCTACTGGCGACCATCCTGGGGCAGGTTTGATAGTGTCCCCTGCATTTTGTGACAGTGTGAAGAGCACACTCACCGGCTACATGACGTGAGTGGGTGCTGCCACCCTAAGAGCTTGCCCAGATTTGTGTTTTTCTCTGTTGGGTCTGATGACGAAGAGGGATCAGCTTGTTTTCTCAGACCACCAGCTGACATCTCATCACATGCTGCCTGTATTCTTCCCCCCTGCCCTGTACACACATATCCACCAGTTATTGTAGGAAACAAAATTATGGCATTGTAGGAACGGCATGGCAAAGCTCACTGCAAGACCTTATAGGATGGGAAGGTGGTTTTATTTAGGTAAAAAAAGCCCTATACAGTTGGTAGCCATCTCAAAGGGAAGCACCTGGCTCCTGGCTACTCACTGACCTCCTCAACGAGTGTCAGAGGAAGCGGATGGCAGCTCATCCCATTGCTCACAGGAGATCACCGACAAGAGCTGTAATGAAGTGAAAATGGAAAAAATAAAAAAATCATAACAAGGTGGGGCTGGTATAAGCCCCATATCTCCTTAGGAGCCTTTCCCCTCCATCACAGAGGGATCCTGGACATCAGCTTCATGGGCTAAAGGTAGGGGAGACTCCAGCTCCAAAGCTAGACCTGGACCACACCTGGAGATCCCCCGGTGCAGTGTGTTCAACTCCACACCACCCCAGTTAGGTGTAGGAAAGCTCTATTTACTTATTTTTATCTTCGACGGCACCGCTGCCTGTGTCCCCACCATGGCAGGGTTGTCCCAGGCACTCGCACAGCTTTGCAGGCGCTACCTCTGCACCAATGATACTTGTCTCAATTGCTCCTGTCCCTGGCACGTATCACCAATGGCAAGGGAACAACACTTCAGGTGGCAACTTACAGAGGATTTTTAGTGGCTTCTCACATCTTAAATCATTTTATAATCAGACACAACTTCTGTGAATGAGGATCTGCCTGGGGTGTTCTTGTTTTCCTTGTCAACTTGGTTTTATGATTCATATGTGTCGGGAGGGTGCTTCAAGGCCAAATGGGATGGGAGCCAAAGAAAATGCTTATCGGAGTACTGCATAGAGAGAATAATTCAAGTGCATGAAAAGAAGAATTCAACTGACAATTCAAGTGTTCAAAAGGACAAGAAATTCTGTAATAAAAATCACTGGCATAACACAGCCAGATTTCAGAAGCAGAGATTTTGCAACAGGTAGGAGAGGCAGTAAAATCTGAAGGACCCTATTTTGAAAGAATTTCCATTTAAAAAAACAGCAGCAGGTAGAAGTGGGCTTCTCTCCCACCCATGCTCTTACCCAGAGCTGGAGACAGACAACGATCGAGCTTGGTGCAATGGTATCACAGGGGTTCAGTGTGATGGGAAGATCCTCAGCAAGGAGGACCTCACAGGGGAGATACACTTACTGCTGGTGGAGTGATGGGCCAGGGAGGAATGGGACTCAGAGAAACCACTGGATAACTACCAAAAAGATGCCTTCAGTCTCCTTCTGATAATTTTGCCCACTGGAGGGGAAATTAGGTTGGTGGGAAGCTCTAGAAGTTCATATGAATGACTGAGAGGCTTTAGAGAAAAAAGGAGACTTATCTATGATTAGAAGAGAGGAGCAGTGATCTGGAGAGAGCTTCTAGCTCATCTGCTAGGGCACTAAATCCCATAGGGGCTATGTGTGGTGGGGCTTCAACAACGGACTCAACAAGGAGCCATGACCAGCTTCTCCTGGCCGGGCAAAGCAGGACAGCTACGCGGTGTCCTGGCTTCCCCTACATGGCACTGCGCTGCCCCTTGCATGCGTCCCTTCAGGTCCTCTGTGTCAGGCTTTCTCGGCCCTGATCCTGGAGCGTGGCCAGCTCTCCATGTACAACCTGCTCCACTTGTGAAGCCTTATGGGCACTTTGCTGACTTGCAAAGTTTGGTGACTTGCAAAGCCTACAGCTCGGTGACTCAGGGCTTTATGGGTTCCTCCTCGTACTCAGAGATGGACATTGATCAACTTGGTCGCAAGGGCCGCTGATAAAGGGATTACAGGGGCATGACCTATTGAGGGATTAAAGGAACTTAATGTTCCCGGACTAAATGCAAGCCACAGGAGATCGGATAAATGACTATAAATACCTGAGAAGGAAAAAGCCAAGCAGAATGCAGTTGGAGGTGTATCATGGACCACATAGGTGCGAGTGCCTGAGTATGTTAGGAAATAAGAAGAGATGGTGAGAAACTTTAAAAAATTGAGAAAAAATTAGGTTTAAAAGCCATGGAGGTGAGAATTAGGCAATAGGGGTAAATTAAACAGTAGCAAAATTTCCCAGGAGGTATTAATGTGGGACTTGCAGGCACCAGTGCTGGGTGGTCCCAGAAGTCCCTGCTGTGACTGCAGTCACAGCTCAGTAATGATCTCTCTCTGATGCTCCCAAGGAGAGAGATCCACCCTGGCCTTCCCACAACTGGAATCCAAGTCAGCAAAGAGAACAAGAAAAGGAAAAAGTAGAAGTGACCAGAGAAACATGTGGCTGCAGGAGAAATTAGATGGGCCTTTTCGTGGGTAGGTCTTGCCACGGACATGTTCATCTAAGGGCCAGTGACGTTTTATCCACTGTTACCATTGCTCTAAAGTAGCAAATCATCAGCCATGTCCAGACAAGGAGAGGTTGAATGACTTGCTGAAGGTTACACAGGAAGCCAGAGAATAAATCTGTATCTTCTCATTTCCCAGTGGAAAACTTTCCCAACCCATATAATCACTTCCCTCAGAGCAGAGAAGATCAGGATTGTGGTACTACAAGGACAGACGTGATGTAAGGTTATACCTGTAGCACGGCTCCTTTCTAGAAGAAGGACACTGCAAGGTGTGCTGGTCCTCTACAGACGTAGCAGGATGACTCTTCACCTCTCCATTTCCAGCCCAGACCCATGTGAAGTCATTCTAAAGCCAAAGTCCTTCTTCCTATTTTGACTTGATGGGTTTTATACCAGCCTAGCTTCATCACGAGATTGTTTTTTGTTTCGGTTATATTTCCTGCCAGTCCTCAGAGATGATCCCATGGCTATTAAGAGTTGTGAAGGATGTTCCAGCCCTTTAGAAAGGATGGGGTTGACCACGATGAGACCAGGACCTGCCTGCAAAGCAATGCTAGAGCTGATGGATGCACCTTTTTTGACAATCACCCACATCTGCAGTTCCCCTGACAGAATGTAGACAGTGGCAGGAAGAGAGAGCAAGAAGGAAGGAGGAGAGCAGGGCAACGTGACTGGCAAAGAGCAAGGTGAGACCTTTCTGCAAACAAAGGAGTGTCTGTCTGAGGGTTGAGTGTAGTATGAAGGGCTAAGCTGGGCAAAAATAGGCCTTTCAAATTCATGCTCCTCAATGCCTCCTGCTAGGTTAAAGTCTACCTTGGAGACTTCCCAACACTTGCAGAGAGCAATTTGCCTCTTTCTGAGTTAGACGGCTAAAATAAGTTAGAGAAATCCACCATGGAGGTTTGTGTTCCCTGCTGTGACTCTGCAGGGATCCTGGGCTGCATAGCTTAGACTTCAGCACCTAACATTTAGATGCCATAGAGTGAGTTTGGATGGAAAGTGTCTCCAGGGTCTCTGCTCCAACCACCTGGTCAAAGCAAGGCCGAGAAGATCAGGTTGTTCATGGCTGTCCAGGTGAGGTTTGACTGTCTCCAAGGGTGGAGATTCCCCGCTGCCCTCAGGCTCCTGTCCCAGGGTTTGACTACCCTCACAGGGAAAAAAATGCTTTCTTGTATCTTACAAGAATTTCTTTTGTCCTAGCTTGGGCTGTCATCTCTTGTCCCATCACTGGGCACCTCTGAGGATAGCTCATCTCTGTCTTCTCTCCACCATCCCAGCAGTGAGCTGTATAAACCCTCTTTGCCATCACTCCTACTGCACATACCCAGCTGTCAGCCTCTCCTTGCACAGCCCAAGCTCCAACCTTGATCAGCTTGGTAGCACCCCTGGGCTCACTCCTGTCTGTCATGTTCTGCCTGATACTGAGGAGCCCAAACTGGATCCAGTGCCGAGATGGGGTAAGGAATCACTGCCCTGGCCATACTGTGGGCACTAGTAAGGTGCAGGTGAAAACAAGCCCTGTCCCGAGCCTGGGAGACCCACAAAGTTCTCAAGGACAAGAAATATATTGACCATGGTTGCTTTCTTCTTCATTTTCAAAGTATCAGAGGAAGCTGAGGGGAATATAGGGGCTCTGAATGCTTTCCAGGGAGCGGAAGGATCAACTGGGAGCTGGATGAGGTCTGTAGAGCCTGAATGGCTTCAGGATATCTGGCAGCACTCAGTTTCACCTCTTGATTTGACCATCTGTTGGTAACCAAGACCACTACATGGACAAAGCTGACCTGGGTATCAGGACGTAGGCTGTAGAGATCAAGGCTCAATGTTTGGGCTCACCTACTGCTTAGCTAGTTCAGTACCTCAGAGACACAGCTCTGCTCTTCCCTGAAAGAAGCCACAGATTTTATTTTATCTACATGCAGCAAGGAGATGCATCTCTCTCGGTTCCTCCTGACTGTCTGGAAATCTCTGATCCCTCTCTAATTTAAGCAGAAGATTTCAAAGCCCTCCATAAGTAGGTATTTTTCTCTCCTGAATTAAGGAAGTAGAAAGACAAAAAGCAAATGACATATCCACAGCAGAGAAGAACGTAAATATTTATTACTTAGCTGAGCCTTGCTTCACTCCTTGGTCAGCTCTTCCAAGGAGCCTGCTCATTCATAATAAATCCAGCATGTGGGACTTTCCTTGTCGTAATAAACCACAAGCAAAGAGCTGGTATTCTTTGCAATACAACTGCTTGGGGAGCCAGCAATACAACTGCTCCAGGGCTCAGCCTGAAATTTCTGGGAGCAGAAAATGCTTCCCACATGTCTGGGTGTCCCCAGGGCTCAGGTGTGATGCTTTGCACTAGCAAAACCCAAAAGAGCTCCCTGGCATGACTGGGCTCCAACGAGGACAAGACTGCAAGTTGGAAACCACCTTGAAACATCATCTCTGGACCAGGGATGTCTCTGCAAGGACTTTCCCCTCCTTGGTCCTACCATGCACCTCCCTGACCGTGCTGGGGGTTGCACAGCCCAGGAAGACCAGGAGCCTTGGATCTGCAGATCTCCCCACAGCATTTCGGAAATTGCTGGTGGTTTCTCACCAGGAAACATCTCATCTCCAGGCAACAGTGACGGAAGAGTGAAGTCTCCTTTGCTTTCTCAAAGCAGATGGGGTCCTGACTTTTGCAGCAGAAGACAAAGGATGGGGAAGAGATGTAAGCGAGATCTAAGCCAGTTTCAGCTCAATTAAAGCAACCGGTGCCTTTAGCAAAAGAGCCCTTGGGGTTTCACCAGAGCCGTTGTTGTTTCTACTGACTCTGGAAAATGGAGTCTAACAGATGTAAATTCCTCCTAGCCCAGCCTCTTCCTAGGGCCTGACAAAGAGGAGGGATTATTTTTCAGCTAAAACATCTCTGGGTTGCTTTTTCCAAGGCTTGTTTTTAGTTTTGCCCTGTAATTCTTGGCAGCGGTGAGCTTGGGGATTTGAAATGCCCCTTAGACAAGCAAGTGACGCCTTTGTGTGTGTGCTGGTGCTTTAGCAGCGGGTCGGCTTATTGTTTAATGCAGTCTGTCAGCGGCGATATTCTGTATCCTGGTTACGAGACCCTTCGTTTTCTCAGGCCTCTCAGGAGATGTTTGCTGTGTTTACCTGAGCAGCTTGTCAGTTCCCTGGGGATTTTTTTCCCCGAATTTCTGAGGTTTTTTTCCACCCAGTAAATTGCAGCTCTTTGCACGTGAGTAGGCAGAGGTTCAGACCATGTGCCTGCTTGGAGGTAGAAATGCGAAAGGGAGGTAACATTTTCTTTCTCATACACCCACACAAGGATGCACACAGCCCCTTGTCTGCCCATCCATACCCAATGCTCTGGCAGAGGCGTGAGGTTGCTCGTGTGCCCCCGTGCTCAGCAGTGAAACACCCTTGCGTTGTTTGCACGCCTCCTTGGCTCAGACTGAACCCCATCCATGCCATATCACTTGCAAACACAAGCGGCCTGCCTGTCCTTGTCCCTTCTGCTTGTCCCTTCCTGCCATGCGCAGGGTGTTTTGTAGGGGAGGCAGGGAAATAAACCCTGTGTGGTCATGCCTGGCTCACACGCACAAATGCCTCATCCTTTCTGCAAACATCCAAATACTGCAAAATTCGAAAAAGACAGACACTTGAAGGCAGGACTGGGTCCTGAAGGGAGTTAATTTCACCAATTTGGGTGGTAAAAGCATGAAATCCTCACCCTCTAACCACATGGTGCGTCACGTTGGGATAAAGCTGGCGACGCCTCCCGACAGTGTCCGTCTCCTCCCCGTGCGGGAGGGTGGCTGTGGGCAGCCACTGTACGTTGCACAATCTCCTATACTGTAAGACTGGGTAAATACTGACGGGCGACTTTGCACTTTGCATTCGCCACTTGCGGAGCTTCCTTCTCCTTTCGAGACGTGCATGCAGAGCCCAAGATGAAGATTGAGTTTGCTCCGCTCTCCGTGCCATTGCAGAGAAGGCTTCAGACGGCGTCGGTGGTTCAGTGGGTCTTCAGCTTCCTAGGTCTAGGTAAGAGACATCTCCTTTTCCTTCTCCGAGAAGCCAGAGTAGCTTTTGCCTCAACCCCTTCTCTCCCCTACTCCAGGGAAGACCTGGGTCTGAAGGTCTGGGACCAAAGGAAAATGGCATTAAAGGCATCTTCTGGGAGCCTGCGGTGAGTCCCAGGCCGTGCTAGGACAAGTGATTAGCAGCCGATGTTGCACTCGCACATCTTTGGCTGTATGAAGAGCAGTGTGGGAGGCTCTGTCTCGTTAAAGCAGTTATTTTTTTTTCCCTTTTTTTTTTGTTTTGTTTCTTCTCGCCACCTGATCTGAGCATGGTGGCACTAGGGAAGTGCATGTCTTCCTGTCTGTGCTTGGGCAGATCTGCTAAATCCATTGTTAGCTTCTCCTGCTCTTTAGGTTTAGTGTTTTCCTGGTCTAAGGTCCTGCCCCACTCAGCGTTAGCTGTGAGAAATGTCATTCCCATGCCTGAGGGATGTAGGATGGGAATAGCATGGGGGACTCTGCTTTACAACCCTGGGAACAGGCACGACACTTTATACAGATGCACCTGCACACCCCAAAAGGGCATTTTCCCAAGAAAATTCAAACAGGTTGGGGAAGAGACACATTAGAGAACTGGGACCCAGACAAACTGTGTGGAGTGCATGTGGAGGTGCTGATGGAAATGAGAGACATGTAGTTTTGGGTAGGATGCACTGGGAAATGAGATGGGAGGCCCAGAGCCTGGCTAACAGAGAGTGCAAAGAGTCTGGGGAGATTTACAGCCCATCAGGAGCCAAGCTGGAAGGTGACTCCTAGAATTTCCCATTGTCATGCCAGTTCTTAACTCAGATGAGTCTGTTTAAAGCTTCGGCTTTATTGTGGCAGGACAGTTGTTGACTAGTCCCTGTACACAGAGACGGCAGATCTTTGTGTGTATATGGGTCCTGGCACACAAGCATCTCCAAAGAAAGCATAGGCTATGCTTCAGAGCCTCGTTGAGTTTCCGAGATGGCTCCATCCAAACTCTGCTACAGACCTGGGGCTGAATGGCCACCTTTGCACCAGTATCTGATGGACTGGAGCCCTGGACCATACCAGTCCAGACGGTGCAGCTACTTGCGTGCTTCTTGGTATAGATTTGGTCCATGCTAAGTAACACTCTTCCAAACTACACATTGGTACAGTCTGGGCAATGGCAGAGGCTGGGGACCATTGCTGGTAGTCAGGATGGGTGAGGCTGTCCTTTATTGGAAGAGAATTAGCAACATGGACATGACTGAGAGATGCTGTTCACCTGCTGGGTCAGCAAATGGGCTCTGCCGAGTTGCTTTGGAGAGGTGTAACCAGTGTGGCCCCTCAGGTTGCTCTGGGACAAGCTGGAGGTCATCCCTGTCTAGATGGAGGGGAAAATCCCAGTGTGGCAGTGGTGGCACGGCCAGCTGAGCTGCCATAAAGCACAGCTTTGGCATGGCAGAGTGTAGGGCACTTGGGGCCACCCTGCACTTGGGGCTCTTCTAGTGCAGAAGAGATCCCAGCTGTGATCAACCTTCTCCTGCATACTAGAGACCACCTTGCAGGAGGAGACATGAGTGTTGTGAACAGCACAGGGGAGGGGAGATCTGGGAAAAGCCAGGCAGCCTTGGACCCAACCGACCGGAACAATTTGCGTTCAAAAAACGTGTAGACGTGGCACTTCAGGACATGGTTTAGTGGGCATGGTGGTATTGGGTTGACAGTTGGACTTGATGATCTTAAAGGTCTTTTCCAACCTTAATGATTCTGTGATGGGGACATTTTGGGGTGCTCTGTAGCTCCCTCTTCACCCCTGGACGCGGCTTTCCTTCCATGGTGCCTGGGTGGGATGGGGTGCAGTAGAGATGTGGCTGTGATGTTAACAAGGCATACAAGAAGACATCTATGATTCTGTGATCCCCTTTGCCAGCATGGATGCAACTGGGACTTAAGGAGCTTTAACGGTGTTTTCCAGCAAAACAACTTGCACTGTAAGTTTTCCCTTTCTTGGTATCTGTTTCAAGCCGGCACTTGACCTTTCAGTGATGGAAATGACTTCTGGAGCCAGCAGAAAGCCAGAAAACGGGCAGAAGGCAGGAATCCTCTGCAGTTGGAGGGTAACATGGAGCTATTTGAAATGCAGGCACTGCTCCTGCAGGGAAATTCAGCTTGGTCTGAATGAGCATGAGACCCAAACCCACACCTCCTCCATGGCTGGCCTTCCAGAGATTACTGTCTTTCCCTGGAGCAGTTTGATTTGGGGTTTTTTCTGTGATACAATCTGAAACCAAAAGCAGTGAAGAAATGCTATAAGGAAGGCATTAGAACGGCGATAACCAAACCTTGTGAATTCCAGTCGGCTTGATTCATTTTACAAGGTTTCTTTAAGCCTGGAGCTTTCCACGCAAAAGCTCCCGCTTTAACAACGGCAAAAGCTCGATGCTAAGGGATACGCTTCATTTCATCCCATGAGCTGCCAAACAGCCCATGCCGCACTCCGCTATAACCCTCGGGCACAGAGATCAGACCTTCCGTGGGCAGGATTTGGCCACCGCCTGCTCCTTTCTCTCTGAGACAGGCTTGTGCTTCTGCTGCCGGAAAAGGGCTCCCGAAAACACGCGGCCAGCTGCTGCCAGACGTTTGCAC
>NW_010546646.1:0-28286 GCF_000687285.1 Phaethon lepturus | reverse complement strand
TACATAATATTACATAATATTAATTAATAATACATAATATTACAGAACTCACTAGTAAGGGAGAGGCTATAGAGAGGTAGCTTTATAAGTTTAAAGTTCCTTTATAAGTTTATAAGTTTAAAGTTCCTTTATAAGTTTAAAGTTTAAGCTTTATAAGTTTAAAGTTCCTGATTTCTTATTGGGCAATATGTATATTATAATAACATGGTGCTTTTTCTTCATAGACTGGTGGCCTCTTACAGTTCTGACTCTATCTGTCTGAACTATGAAGGCTGATCCAAAACCAGGAACTTTCCCATCACAGACAGACTGGAAAACCAGATGACTCAGATGACTTAGTTCCCGACCTGTAACACTACCTTATCTCATGTTCATTGAGAATTAGGAATATACTTGCTCTACAAAGTTAAGCCAAATTAAAATGGATTTATTATTGATTTAAAAGATTTGAAAACTTCAGAATCACATGCAGAACGTTCACAGTGTAATCACAAATTGAATTCATTATTTTCAAATAAAAGTCTCCATTCAAGAAAAGAAAATCAATTTTTTTAATGTAGTAGGCAGGCAGGTCAATACGTAGTAGTGCTGTTGTTCAGCAAACTTTTGAGTCCCATATTGTTCAGCTTTAATAAAAAATATTTAATTTAAAAATTTTACATAATGTAAATGATGCTTTCATCCGATTTCTGATGTGAGTTTGTCGAAGACTTGGACTGCACCAAAGGAATCAGTTCAGAGTTGTTTTGTGGGGTTTTTATTTGGCTTGGTTTAACCTCCATTATGTTGGTATTGAAGAGCCCGTTTGACAGTCTGGTTCTGTGCAGGCAGGCAATGAAGAGGATTGATCTTGCATTAGGTGACAGGACACACCAGACGGAGAGGAGGCAAATGGGAAAGGTCAGGAATGGATATTCATGGCTTGCTTAATTAATAAAGGAAGAAACAACTCAAAGGCACCACACCAGAAGGAGCTTACCACCTCACTTCTTAGTAGCTTATGTGGGATGAGTAAGAATTGTCTTCATTCATAACACATCTTTTACCTAAATACCTGCTGCGATGGCCAGGTGTATTGCACGTAAGTGGTCTCTGGACCAAACCTGAATGGAACTTGAGCACTAGGGATAGAAAATGAAGCACTGGTAGAGAGTCAGCTTGACAACATTAGGTTGTTATAAGGTCATGATTCTAGATATAAATCAAACTACTAAAATAAAAGTTGCTTGAGAACATTAATGTAGACATATTTTATTGCATTTTGTGAGCCTTTCAAACCACAACAATGTGTACCCAGACACAAAAAACCCCAATCCACCAGTCTAAGAAATATTATATGCCAATAATTTTGAGGTTAATATTACCTATTCAGTAACAAAATCCTTGGTACTTCCACTTTTTGTTTTTAGTATTTTCAGGTTGGAGCACTTTAACACAAACAGCAAAACTCCAAACATTTGTGAGACTTTCACAATTTACCTCGTCTGCTTCTTGGGGTTTCCTATCACCACCACTTAGCTGAAGATTTTCACTGACTCCATATTCAAGTAGGATTATGCTCTCCCAAATGTCCTGAATCAGAAACCTAGAGTTTATGACTGGGACAACCTGAGAGACTCTACATCACTGTCAAACTTCTATCTCATGTAATATGAGGCTGGAGAGCGGATGTAACGCTACTTTGTGTTTAGGTTAGCAAACGGAAATAATCTGATTTTAATATTTTGTATTGACTGGACAACGGTGATTTTCTGTGTTGCTCCTACTCATTCCCTACATTATGGAGGTAGTAATCCTCCTAAGTAGTCACTGGAACAGGTTTAATTCAAACTTCATTTCTCAGGTGGGATGATATCATTTTCTGCACTGAGACACCGACCTAGTCACCATAGAGATAGTAACAGTACATACCACTCAGTACGTCAATAATTTTCTTTCCATGCAGCTTGGATGGGCAAGACCTGCTTAGTGCCTGGGTTATAGCTATGGACCTCAGTAGCTAGATACACACTAGTGACCGAAAGAAAGAAAATTCGGTCCAGTCATTTTATAACGCCTTTTTGAGACTCATGGTATCGGCAACATGTTAAGCTTTGCTTCCTAAATTTAGAGTAGATACATTGAGTGAGTATTAAGAAATTGCCTAATGTTTTTATCTTGTTCATGTATAAGCCTGATTTTGAGCATGCAAATAGACCTTTTGAAGTTGTAGAGAATTTGCATGTGACACTATACATATGCTTTAGCAATGTGCTTTATGGAACTGCTAATGATTTTTTATCCTGACCATTTTAATGCCCATGCTAGCATCTGCCATGCATGAAATTCCTCTTACTGACACACTTATGTGGATAATCTGGCATTTAACTCCTATCTTTGCTGAGTCAGGTGCATTTTGCTTTCATCTCTGTTCTAAGCCAATACGGTGTTCAGTGATCAGCTTTATCAATATCCCTGCACTAAATTTGAGTACACTCACTGAATAAACTGCACTATAAACAACCTCTTTGGAACATAGATAAGAACTGGATACTTTTAATCCCGAATTGTTATTACTTCAGACCTCAAATGTGTAATTTAAGGATCAAAGCCTGAATTGCTATCATAAATGAAATTCAATAACAAGGAAAATCTGGGTGATTTTCAGATAAATAAAATCAAGCTAAATCAATGTAAATCTATATTGATTTCTCTTACATCATTTATTGTGTTTAATTTCATTTTGTATTTTTCTTTGTTAGGTCTACAAATAGGAAGAGCTCAAGGTGTCAATCGGCTGAAGAGGTAAGAGTCAAGGTTTCCCTAGAACTTCAGAATTTCATATTAATTATTCTATTTTTCAACTGTCTATAATAAAAGATTATAGTAGATTTACAATATCAGATTATAATTTAGTTATCAGATTTTGTTTCCAATTTCTATCGTCTTATTTACACTGATTTTATACATTCTTTTCCATGTGTTTTATTTTCTTTTAGGCAATGTTCATAGTTCCTTTCAGTTATTTCTCATATGTTTAATACTTGTTTTCCTTGTTTTAGCTAAAAAAACCACAGGGTTCTCAATAAAATATTAGTTAATTGGTAAAAAAGAAAAAAAAAATCCTACAGTTTGATGTGAACTGAAACATTGGGAAGCAGTAAAATACATGGGACAAATCAGCTTTATAAACACTCAAAATATATTGCCCAGACTTTTGAATACAATTTCTGCATTCTCTCTCCTTCACTTAAATATACACGGACACATGCAACAAGATAATGTGTGCAACTTTAGTATACTCTACCTGTAATCATGTAAACTTTATCAATAAAATTTAATCAATAACTGAAATGGAATTGTGGATTCCCAACCTGTGGTTAAATTATACTTTTTCATTCTGTAGTGAAGGTTTAATTAATGTTTACAAAGGCTGAAAATCTAGCAGAAAAATGACCATCATTTAGTACATATATAAATCTTTTCTTCTTTCCTTAGATATTTAGCTCTTTTCAATCAAATAAGAAGGAGTAGGGAAATTACAATGATAAATTATTCTTTCCAGTTTCATATTCTATTTATAGCCTTTTCATCATTAGAGTTTTTAATTTGTTTGGGGTTTATTGGTTTTCATGGTCCCATGTATTTTTTAAAGAAATAATTTATTACAATTCGTATTTCTTGCTTTTCAAAATCATAATCCAATTGCTTTCACAGTAAACAAGAATCCCTCCTTTTTATGTGAAATGAACTACCAGCAAAAGTGGTTTCTGATTAGGCAAGCTAATTTTGAAAAGATAGATAGAATCAAGCAATGAACTGGATAAAAATAATAATGCAACATACCTTGTTAGATAACAAATGGAACAGACTTTGGAGACAATTAATGCAGGAGATAGTTAATGCTGAGATATGTTAAACAAGCTTTGTCTTATTTATTTGCTGCTATAAATCAGAGTTAACTTCCTTAATAAAATACTACAATTCTGTAAACACGTGTCACTGTAACTCTCTTCGTTCTCTCTTACTTTGCATGGAAGCCCCAGCACCCTTTGTAGGAGGGTCTTTTTGTGTACAGATATATGTGTGTGTGTGGAGAGATATAGATAGATCAATGGATCAGTCGGTCAATCGATCCAATAAGTGAAAATGGTCTAACGACATTCAGGATGGATATTCAGGAAAATGTTTGGTAACTTCATCCAATGGATAAGCATGATTTCTTTTACACTGTGTTTCCAAATGACTAAATTACGGACTGCGGGCCATTACTTGCTGGGCTTGATTCTGTTTCAAGTCTTACACTAAAGTAGGACTTTTTATCGGGCTGTTGGAAAAATGGTATCAGTCAGGTGGTCTGAGGGATATTTTTTCCTACACTGTCTGCTGTATATAGTGAAGCTCTGTTTCTAAGAAGCATAAAGAAGAATTTTTCTTAAGCAAAAAACTGGAATGGTAGACTTTTGAGTAAAAGAAAATGCCTATTACTCTTTTCCTTTTATGTTCTGGAAATGAGCATGTGTGTACATATTTCTAAAGAAAGAATCAAGTTAGTATTAAAAATATCCCTGGCACATATCAATGACTTGCTCCCTCCAATGGAAATAATCTTGTAAGGCCGAACTTTGTCAAACTCCAGAGGTCAAGGGTAAACTATATCAGTTATAGGACTTTAAAAATGTGTACAATATAATCAAAATGAAATTTCAAGTTCTTTAGTACAGATATATGATCCTGACTGTGTCTGTTCAGCTTTTTTTCAGCAGTAAAGCTATTGACAGTTTAGTTAGGTAAAATTTCTCTAGCTTCAGGTAAAACAAAAACCATCAGACATGCAGAACAGGGATACGCAACTACACGCTATCTTTCCTAAGACCCATTTGTCTCCCCTTTAAGAAATAGAAATACATTTTCTTTATCTTTCCTTAGCAGTAATACTTCCTGGGCAATTTTCAAGACTGCTTTTAAACAGTAGAGAAACATTTGTGCAACTATTCAGAAATCAGAGTTTTATGTAATTCTCTAACAGTATATTGTATGGTTGCGTTTTATATCAGGTAGTAAAAGTTACTGCTGTGAAAGATTCAGTTATAATACTATTTCTTCATCGGCTGCTTCCAACTAGAAGGCTGCTGAGCAAGCAGATGATACACAGTAGTTTAAAAAGGAACTGGACAAGATTATAGGAAGTCAAGATGCATTTCCTCAGCCATCCACAACTATGAAAGGTGTAGGAAATGCTTAATTTTCTCTGGGAACATGAGGACCCAGGTGGTGAACTTCCTTATATGATTTTGGAAAAATTTCAATGTTTTTTCTGGAGAAATAAAAATAATCCCCTAAATGTGTGGATGGCTCATACTACCAAAATATTAACCCATTCCATCTCTTTTTCCTCCTTTCTGCTTTTATTTTTCAGCACCCAGGTAACTAATCATGTGAGTGGTAATTTTTCCTGGTGGATGGTAACCTATTTCTAAGCACTACTTATACTAAAACTTTTTTATTTACTTCCAGACACTTCCCCTTATTCCCTTCCGTTCCAAAATCATACTGCCAAATCCCTCTTATCTCTCATGTCTGTATCTGGAAATCATCCCGAACTGCCTTTTCTCCCTTACTCAGCCAAACTGCACCTTAATACCGATCCAGTCAAACAACTTCATAGCTTCGACATTTGAAATCTCTTTCTCTGTCTTTTTGTATCCTTTCCCAATCACCAAATCCAGTGCTTCCAGGTGTCTGTTACTGATCCTATACTGCATGTCTAGAGTTGCGACCACTCTCTTTTTTCTACTTATTCCTTCCTCTACTACATCAGGTTCCCCTTTGTCGTGGCTTTCTGGATGTACGCTGCCAGAGGAGTACATGACATGCAAGGTTGTGCTGGGAGATAGAGCCAAGCCCAGAATACAAACCTCTAGTACCTCAGCACAGGGCATGAGATTGAGTTTAGAATATGCATGATGTCAAGATTTTGGGGTATTGCTGAATAGCTCCACCATTTTTTGCTTGTGAACCCTTGCCTAATTTTGTATCATTTCTCATCTCCTCTACTCCTAGTTTTCCAGAAAGGACCTTGAGATTTCCTCTCGAGAGCTCCTGATTTACAAGAAAGTTCTTTCCAGGATCATTACGTTCCTGGCCTTGTGATTTCTCTCAGAGTACCCACTCCTGTCCTGTGACTATCCTACTTACTAATGGAGCTTATTTTTATACAGATTAGTGCACTTCTGCATTTCAGAAGTCCTTAGAACATCAGGTAAATACACTGTCAGAGAACCACTGCACAAATACAATTACAATTGAGTGCCGCATGTGTTAGTAAATATGACTGTTTGAATCTCATCTTGCTTGCCAGTTTCTGTTCACTCTCATTATATACATGTATTCAGTAAAGAACAAAAGTGAAAGATTAAACAGACATCTAGGTTTGTCGAAGGATAGGTTTCGGTCAAGATAATAATTGCATGATTCTGTTTTATTTCTAAGTCGTGTTTTCATTTCTCATGGAAGATGTTGCCAGGACAAGGACTTTTGCCTTCACATGTCTGAATCAGCTCCTCCAGGCAGCTAATACTCCAGTCAAATGTGACCCAATTTAGTAGTTGCTGTAATATTGGCTTTGATTTGATTTTTTTTTTGGAGGAGGAGGCTTAGGTTTACATGTAGGACAGGGTTTCATGCTGCCACAGAGCAAAAGATTTAACACATAGGCAGATTGTCCTCTAAGTTTCAGCCGTCTTAGGACACACGCGACGAAGTATATGGGAAGGGATAGAGACAAGCCTTGGAGCACAGATCAGATCCCTCCATGGAAAAAGAAAGGGTGATGTGTTGCAGTTTTAGCCTGAATGGGTAGTAGAGACAAGGGTGGAAGGACACCTGAGTGCAGGAAACATGGTGCTGGGAGAGTAAGAACCATCCTGATGTGGAGAAAAAGTGCCGGGCGCAGGCTGTAACAGGGGCCAGCTGTGATTGCAAACATTTATTGAATCAAACCTCCTCCAGCATAACCCTGTAATGGAGCTCGGGGACCAGGGAGGTCTCTGAGGAATGATGGTGAATGATCTAGCCAGGAGACAATGAAAATTTCAAGGCTTGCTTGTATTTCATTAGAAAGTTGAGCAAAATCAGCACATTTCCTGGGAAATAGTTCCATATTGATGAACCAGCATTTTCTGTAAGAAGACAAATATCCTGTTGACAGTTTTGATCAGCTCTATTTTCAGCATCAAGGGATCTTGTGCTACTTCTTTCTGTCATATCCACACTGGTCCTTGATACGGGAATTGTCGTCTTTAGTTATATTTGCACATTGCCTGCAACAACGGCTGGAGGCTGTAGACTACAGCACAAATAGGCACAGAAATCAAGAGACCTAAGGTATTTTCATTTACCTGCCTACCTCATAGGTGGCTCCTCTGACTACTGCTGCCAGAAATTGATACTGTCACATCACAGATCAGCACTGAACAAGGAAACTATATGCAACATTCCAGATTATTTTTGGTGTTGCTGGAATAGAGATATGCTACAGCAAAACTTCAAGTTGCTAAATGAAGATAGTTTGTACCCAAGCAAAGCTTAATCTTAAGTGGTGACACTACTCTCCTCCCTTTTGTCATGAAGCTGATTTAAATTTAAGTTCAGTTCACTCTTTTTAATTTATTTCTCCTTTTAATTTCCTCTTTTCATATAGGGGAATTTATGATCTTATGAAGCTGACATTAAATGATCAAACAATATTGAACAACCTAATGAAAATCTTAAACAAAAGTCATTGTGAATTAGGTATTTGCTAAACTGACAACACAAGCCTTTGTAAAGCTGATACTGTTCTTATGTAAACTCATGAATGGAGACTTTCTCAAATAAATTACTTAATAACATCAGAGAGTCATTGGCTGTGTAAATATATCCCAGGGGCACATACTAAGATTCCTGAATTTAAATGTTCAATGGAACTTCATATTTGTCACCTTTACTAACGAGTTTTTCCTTATGAAATCATTATTAGCATGAAAAAGTTAAATTTTGTATCTAATTTCTTGAATTAATGCTGTTTGAAGACCCTAAGGGTTTGAAAGTTCTTTCACTGGAATTCATCATTTGCATAATTTTCATAGCCCCAACCCTTTGCTCTCAACTATGAATGCATATTGTGATTTTTTTATACATAAAAGTAGCAACTCGTATTTTTCTCTACAAAAAAACAATTAACAGAAGAATAACAGGTAATAAACATTTTTAATCTTTAATGTTACATTAACAGCGAAGTGCCATATTTCATGCTTTCGCAATAACACTGCCTATTGAATGATGCCTTTCTGGTTCCTCACTATGAATAGATTTGATTAGAAAAGGAAAAACAATTGAGTTATTTGAGATCAGTAAAGCTTTCCATCATTTCCTGTCTGAGATACTTATGAGCACACAGCAGCATGGCTAGATTTTTAAGCAGACTAGTATTTTCTCAGCTCTACATTATCATAGTTCAGCCATGATCTATGAATGAGGTGTTTATTTGATATATTTATTTTTGTTGTTAATATAGCATATTAGATAGAAATTTTATTCTTTTCATAAGCCCAGACTATAGACATCAATGCAGCACAGATGTTGACTAAAATATCTCTTCATGTTAAGCTCTCCTCTGCCTACTGTTACTAATAATAATTTTTATTACTGCTGCTCTTTGTGAACGCGGGGTCATGGACATATGTTAGGCATAAGACAAAGATGTAGGACAGACCCAAACCTGAAAAACACTATCAAATTAGCAAAGATAGGCCTAACATCTGGGTGCTTTGGGTTTAGCATAACAATTGCAGTGGAAACATGACAGTTCAGACAGTGTTTTGAATGGAAAAGCTGATCTTAGCTCTGTGTCAAAGCTAAACTTGTGTGACAACAACTTCTTCCATCCAGTGACTTGCTAGACTAAAATCAATTTTATGTTGTAGACACATCCACTGATTCCAAATCTAACAATGTGCTTTTTTTAATTTATTTATTATTATTCCAGTGGAAAAACTAAAGCACATGGTGCATTCCGTTTCGTGGCAAGTTTTTTTCGTAACTTTTGGTTAGGGTTCAATGTGAGAATAAGATTCTACTTCTAGGTGCACACTTTTCATCCAGTTATGGGTATCTAAAAAGTTATTCCTCTCACATAAGTTGCAGAGACTCCACAGACTGCCACCCGGAGCCAAATGTGACCCTTTGAGTTCGATTCATTTGCCCATACGTTCATGCCTAGTGCTTTTTGAGAAGCCGTAAGCTACCTGAGGAGCCCTCACAGGGTCAGCATAGATGCTATGAGATGTACAGGAGTCCTGTGGCTTTCTGGATTGGCCATCAAATGCCAGGCCCTGTTGCAACTCCCATGGCCCTGGGCACTTTATTTAGGTAACAAATAAGGCCCTTGTGTCTCAAGTGTCATGTTCTCATGAGATGAAAGAATTAACGCTGCCTCCTTACACCAGCAACCGGAAGTAGTTAACTGAACACAGTTTAAATAAATGCAGTGCAGTATGGTGAACACTGATGTGTTTTTTTAAACCAACCTGTTGTGCCTCAGATTTCCTCCGATCTTTTTCAAAGTTTCTGTAAACACACACCCTTGTTTTCCTGTAG
This sequence comes from Phaethon lepturus, assembly GCF_000687285.1. NCBI lineage: Eukaryota > Metazoa > Chordata > Aves > Phaethontiformes > Phaethontidae > Phaethon > Phaethon lepturus. The sequence goes on along the minus strand of NW_010546646.1, from coordinate 18,668 downwards.
AAGAAAAATCACATATCTGTGTGTTTTCTCTCCAGTCAGAAAATATCTACAAAGAGCTTCTAGATGCATTATCTGGATTCCTATTATTTTCCAACAGAAGTTTCAAGTGCCATGTTACGCGTTAATGTTGCTTCTCTCCCTACCCAGGGACAGTACCAAAGAGTCTCAGGGATGGAAAAAAAGATGAACAATCTTGAAAATATTCTTAATTGTTAGATCCAGACATTATAATTGTACATCAGTTCTGGATGCAGAAAAAGGCTTAAATCAAATAATGAAACAGCATGAACCCATGAAACCCTGGAAGTCTATCTTCCAACCATCAGCAGCTTCCTTGCAAGCTTTGTCCCACATTTTGTCTCTAGACAAATCACTCTGCTTGACATAATGGAGGAAGTCCAGTATGTATGATCAACTGTGTACAGTTTTACATTTCCTACAAATCATGTTAGCTGCTTGACAATATGTGAAACTGTAGGAATTAGCCGTAGTAAAGTTATTCATTTTGGACTCCAAACAAACAACCTCAGAACAGCTTGTTGGAAGGCCTGGCACTTAGTTACAATCAAATTTGATGATGACTTGCAATGAGCATGTCAAAATGAGGTCAGCCATTTGAGGCTGCTCGCTACCAACCGCCCCTTTCCATGAGCCAAATCGCTGCCCAGACGCTTGTAGAGGCTTGTTATTACCATAATGCCAACATGTTACCCAGGTTAAAATGGGTTTTTGCTGCTGATCCAAGCATACACTAAGCCACTGAAAACTTTATCAAGGAGTGCTGTGCTACTCGTGAATGCCAAAATTTGGCTGGCTCAGAACCGTGATGGATTTTGAGCCATTTGCTATGCCCTAATTCACTATGTTGTAAATTCTGGTTTATAAGGTATGAGACATTAAATGAATCCAGATGCTGGGGTTTGGTTTTTTTCCTTGCTTTTGTATGGCCATTTCCAATAGCCAAACACCCAAACCAGCACTAACCAAAGACTCCCACTGATTTCTGTGTGTTCTGGATGCAGCCATTGGAAAAGCTGCACTGGACATCCATTGCCCTGCTGAGATCCCAGCCAATGTTCTCACCCTGTGCTGATGTTCTTGTAACCCAGGCGCTCCTTGTTTTTGATTCATTCCAGTGACAATGGGCACAAATTAAAAAAAAAAAACAAAACAAAACACACTTATAAACTTATAAAAACTTATAAAACTCACTTATAAAACTCAAATTAAAACACGTAACTCAAATCTTCATGTCACAGCAAGGTTTGACTCGTTATAAATAAAAATTATCTGGAAAGATTTTAGGATTTTAAGAAAATACATTATGTCCTGTAAGCGAAAGCTATGAAAAATGTGACTAAAAGTACCACTACAATGGTAGCTACATATTCCTAACTTTTAATCTGTTCTAGCTTGAATAACTCAAAGATACATTCTATTACACTACTGTTGGGGCACTAATTTTAGGTTTGTGTACCTAAGCGTCATCTATCTGTCCATGAGGAGATCTTGAAGGCATGCCAAGCTTGTGTTTCATTGAATCATTCCTCTATTTTCAGCTTTTTTTAATGTCTATATTAGATATCAGATTGGAAAAAAAAATCACTTTTATTAAATTTTCTCTCAATGTTGTAATTTTCCTTCTTGCACACCAATATCTTGTGATTTTAATTCTAAGAAATATACAGTTCTCAATGGATATTTTACTCATCGGTGTAGAATTGTGTCCTACGTTGGAAGGGAATATTCATGAATAGAAAAACATTTTGTTTTGTCTGCCTCTAACTTTGACTTTTCTTTCCTTAGCTTGTGTACCCAATAAACTTTCCTGTGTCATTTATTGTCACCGTTGTGATTTCTATTGCATGACATATATTTTCCCTTTCTTCTATTCAGAAAAGAGAAGATGATCTGTCAGAAACAATTCCCTTTATTCTTATCCTTCTTTATTTTGATAATATGCAAGTTCATATTTTTGTGGGTTTTTTTCTTGATCTGAATTGTTGTAACAGGTCCTTAGTGCATAGAACAAGCTTGTACATTAATGAGAGAGAGAATCTCAAGCTATTTCACTTAATAAGGAGAAGTTAACTGACTTGATCAGAGTCTAATACCTGCAGAGGGAAGAATTTCTGATAATCATTGACTCCTTAATTTAGCAGAAAAATATATAACAAAATCCAGGCAATGGAAGATGAAGCTTGACAGATTCAGAGGTAGATACAAGATACTCAGAATGTAGTTAACCATCACAGCTTCCCTACAGATGTGTTAGATTCTTTGCTGCTTGCAGTTTAGAAGTCTTAAGCGTCTTCTGAAAAAATTACAATATTCAAATATAATTTATTGACTGGTCACAATGCTAGGCTGAAATTCCTGATGTGTATCGTGTAGAAGAGCAAGCAAGTAGTTTTCTAACAAGCTTTATTGGATTTCTTCTACATTTATAGCAGAATGCTGTCAATTCACTCAGTTGCCTTGATCACATTTTCCATATGGCAAGGCTGCATTCTTTTGCTTCATGTGCAAGGCCTCCTTTGAAGTTCTGGTTTGCATCCCTATAGGGTGCAAATGATACAGGACCCATAATAATAATATTTAATAGGATGAATAGCCTAGAATGTGCAGGTAACTGTAGTATCGTACAGTACAAAGAGACACAGATGCCTTCTCCTAGACAGCCTGACTTCGACAAAGCCAAGAGATTGATTAAAATTAGACTATCAACATGTGTTTGATTCTTAGATTGAAAGTCCTTCAGTAATAACAACCTCTACTCATGGCAAAACCAGTGGGGTGGTTTGCGCCATATACTTTAGGAGTCGGAGTCAGGTCAGCAGATTAGATATCTAATTTGAACCAGTTCCCAAGTTATGCCAAAATATTCTTCATACAGTCCACAGAGAAGAGCTTCCAGAGAGAGGTCCTGTCTATTTAAGTTTAGGTTTTATATCAAAGTCCTGAGCCAACTTCTGCAACAGCCTCTTTATCTTCTTTAAATGAGTAACAATTCTAAGAGATTAAACTCTTAACTTAGGTATCTACTTATATTGCGAAAGGAAAAACCTTTATGTTAGACCTCTGATGACCTTCAAAAATTACAACTTCCCATTTGCATTTTGCTTCCATTTGCATCCTTGTGAGAGCTCTTTCATCCTTGTGAGGTAGATCTACCTCATCCTTGTGAGGTAATTCTTTCAAAAAATCTTGGAGGAATTTTTCAGACTAATTGTAGACCTCTTGGGATAATCATCCTCAATCCTCTTTATAGCCAAAAAAAAAAAAAAAGGCATAATTCATCTCCTGTAATGTACTGCTACATTATAATTGCATTCTAATGATACCTATTTTTCCCTATAAACACAAAGTCAGCCTAAGGAAATTAGTTAGGGTTTAGATACTGACACTGTAGATGTCTGAAGTTAGGTCAGATGAACCTTTCAAAGGTCATCATGCCAAGATTCTTCATCTGGCCAAATTAACAAGGGTTGAACAGAACCAGATGTAACTCGATAGCATTTCAGAAGACATCTCAGAATAGCAGTAAATTAGGTTTTTATTGTATTACTTGCATCATTCATTTACTGTTTTAATACAGGAGAAAAAACTTGTGTTGCACAATAGCAAAAAAAAAGGAAATAAATTTTGAGCACACTGTACAGAACATTTCTCCTAATAAACCTTTAATATGAAAATAACACATCATATGTGAAGTGCCATCAGTATTTCTGGTGCTCAGAACTAGAAGATGCCGATTATGGTTTAGAGTGCACACATGGCATTTGGGTATTTAGTTGACATTTTAAGTGATTGAATGTCAGGAACCTACATCCCATCCCTCTTGCTGAAAATGTGCTCCTGGGGTTCATATCCTGGAAAAGTCCTGGAACATACGTATAACAACAAATAGATGAGGAGAAAGGGAAAAGATGCTATCCGTAAGGTCATACAGCTTCTTTTCATTGTGAGATAAAAGGTTTTTAAAGTCAGCAAAGGATTTGGAAAAGAATGTCAAAGCTTTCAAGGCAGAGATTTCTTTTTCAATATGGAGCTGGAGTTGAAGAACGTGGAGGTATTGAAGAATGTTTCTTTAGAGCCACAGGAATCGTGACTATCCTGATAAAAACAAGAGAAAGAGAAGGATGCTATGGGATGAACAGGAAACATAAACAAGGCCTAGGACAAACATTATTACTCATGGTCCTTTACCGTGAAAGAAGTTGGAGTGAATGATAATCTCAAATGCCTGCAGTCTCTCATAAAAAAAAAATGGAATTTTATACCCATTCCTTGTTTAAAAATACAGTTCTGTTCTTTTTCCAGACTGACATCAAACACTTCCCTCTGTGTTCTACTTTGTTCCATAAGTCAGTTTAAAGGCGTACATGTGAGAGGGGTGTCACACGTATGATGAGTATTGCAGTCTATATCTCAACAGCAGCCATAGAGCGCTTTTTCTATTGTGAACCTATTATGCAAGTAGATACAATTACATCAAAGTATGGCTGGCTCATCTTATTTAAACTTTAAGATCTTTCACTATGTATTTCTTGAAAGCAAGAGAATTTAGTTCAACTCTGTGATGGTTATCAGGAGTAAGTGGCTTTGAATTTTAGTCTTTATACAGTTGTAGAGCAAAAACTTCCTAAGGGTTGGCTCTACTAAGTAAATACAACATGAAATCTAGCTGTGAGTTTCTCTGTAGGTTTGACTGTTTGTTGAAAATATCTTTTGAAGTTCTTCGATTCATAACCTATCACACTAAAAAGCAACACCAGGTAGCATCTCCTGGCAATGTTCATGTACTTGCTAATAAGGACTCCTAGAAACTGTGAAGTTGCTAGGTACAATTCTCAAATGATGGAACTCTATAAAGTAACTATTTGCATTTTATTTCCACCAAGCTGGATAAAATTTCACACTGTTCAGATAAGATTTAGATAAGATTGCATTTGTATCCAATAAGATTGCCTTTTTAGCCAAACCAGAAACAGAAAAAAGACCGTTTACTAATGTGAATCTTGTCAGGACAATTTGCAGTTGGCCCATTTCTAGGTTTTATTTTCTTAGAATGCATCAGAGCTACCAGTCTGGGACACATGAAAATGTAATTGAGCTTGAAATGTCATCTTGATAGAAAGTGATACAGTTAATTCTGTTGGTAAATGTTGTGCAGTGCTAATTGCTAAGTCTAAATTTAACAATTAGTTTAGAAAATTTGAAGTGTAATTTATAATGGGATATAAGCTGCAGGCTTCAGCTTGTACTGACTTTTTTATTATTATTACTTATACCATTTTAGGAGGATGCAGCTGAAGAATTTTAACCAAGAATCAAGATGCATGCCTAATTTAACTTCAACCAAATTTGACTATATATCTAGTAAATTTGCTATGGCTGCAAAACATGTTCTAACAAATTAAACTTGTATGAAGTCTTTTGCTTTCTACAGTTTGTAATTATGCATGAACCGATATTGTCATCCTCAACTTCATTAACTTCTTTACGATTTTCTTTTATGTCATCTATTGGAGAAGTCGGTTGTTACTGGTCTGTGTGTTTTCCATCGTTTTAATGACGAATATTGCTGTATTTCAGCATCTGGGGTTTTGAAACTTTCAATTAGTCACACAGATTTTACATTGGACATTCTGCGATACAAAAATCTTTGAGATAATAAAACATTAGGAGGAAGAAAATAAACTGGAGATGATAAAATTAGATCTTATTTTCCTCACACTAATATATTTTGTATCGCAGAATCACTCTCTTTGAGTTGCAAGAGAGCACTAGACATCATCTGACCTGACAACATCTTGCTCAGAGCAACTAGTAATCTAGTGCAGGTTGCCCAAGATTATGTACAGACAGGTTTTGACTTTCTCCAAGGATGGAAAGTCCACAGCTTCTCTGGGCAACCTTTTCCAGTGTTTGAACACCCTCGCAGTAAAAGCGTATAATTGGAATTTCCTGTATTTCAGTGTGGGCCCATGACCTCCTGTTCTGTCACTGGGCTACACTGAGAAGAGTCTCGCTCCTCCCCGTCAGTTATTTATATACGCTCGTGACATCCCCTTGAACTTTCTGTTCTCCAAGCTAAATGACCCTTGCGCTCTTGGCCTCCCGCCATTTAACAGGTGCTCCAATCCCTTAAGCATCTTCATGGCCCATTCTCCACATGGCCTTTGTCTCCACAATCTTCCTTTTGCTGCTGATGAACTTCTAGGAATACCAATGTGAGGTCTCATGACAGCTTTCCTGAGATGTCCCAAAGCACGTCTGTAGCCTGGCTTTGCTGCTTGGGTTAGAACTTGGAGTCATGGTAGCCAGGAGATTCCAATTCCAAAAATGTTTTATTAATCAGATCAGAAAAAATGTCTAACCCCTTTTCACTAAAAGATGTTTAAAGCTTAAGCTTCAATTATACCAATTTTCTTACATATCCATTTTGACACATACTTTTTAGTAAACTCAGTGTTTTCCAAAAATCTGTGTTCCTTTGTCAGTTTTGAATCTGGCACTGAAAATCAAACCATGTTATTCTTGAATCCATTGAACTTATCAGTTTAACCAGCTTTATATATACCTATGTATGGAAAAAAGCTTTCCAATAACTGACATTATAGCCATTTACCTATGTCTTTGGAGAACAGCTAATTTGCAAAAACAATAAAAATTATTAACGTTGTTGCTACTTAAATACAACAATATGCAAGGTATACTTAAGTTTTCATTTCAGCAGTGCTTTTGTTTTGGCTGTTTGCTTTTTCTTTTCCACCTATGCTTCATTTCTGCAGGTTTCTGTTCCCTTCAAGTATGCAAATTTGCGGTTAGTGACCGTTTTCTGTTCAGATCTTCAGATACAGTAGTGTAGAAACACTTCCGTTTTGTGATTGGCAATAGACACAACTGGATTAACCAAGTTACATAACCCTGAAAAGATTCACTTTTGAGAAAAAATATCCTCAGCTAGTATAAACTGCCATGTTACGTTGGAGTGTGTCATGCCAGACATGCATTGGTTGAATATTTGGCTCCAAAAGCTCCTTTTAAAGTTGGTGAACTTCTTATTGTCATCCCTGTGGAATGTGGAATATTGCACCCATGCCATAATCTTTCAGGCAGAACCGAAATGAGAATTTCCCCCACCAAGAGAGTATTACAGAAGAGGCAGAACATGTTAGCTGCTTTTTAAGCTGTACAGTGTTGTTATAGTACAGTCACTGATCTAGCATGAGGGGAAATAATGACTGAAAGATGGTCACACAGTAAATAATTTTCAGCCCGCTAACAGGTCATTCTTGCTCTCCTACAACAGTCCAAAGATGATACCAAAACTTGAGACTGATCATGATAGCTTGATTTTTTCTTCACTGCCCCAGCTTAGAAAATGTAATTTTCCTGTCAGATAAAATATCTGAATGACAAGGCAACACTGTAGTTCAGCACCCTGCTTAGTGTTGACCTTAGGTATGAATTGCCAGTTCACTACTATGAGGAGGCAGTTACACGTCTGCTCTTCCACTTAACTTCTCTTCACATGAAACTATTCCAATTCCCTATGCCTTCCACCAGTCCTCCTGAGCATAGTATGCACAGTATCACAAAAACCCAAGTGATGTTAATGACTGTTACCCTGGGTCCCAGGGGGTGAGGATGGGGGTGATGAACTGAAACAAGCATCACACAACCACAATGGCAATGGCAGAAAGAAGGGAGGGATTTCATCATCTTTTTAGCTGTAGAATGTACTTAATGAATTGAACATTTTTTAAGCCAACATATATAGAGACTTGTCTAGGTCTGTGTAGTTTTTTTCTTTCAGGAGCAGGTTTGCAGACCTTCTTTATGAATGAAAAGAAAAATAGGTTAAATGGGGTCAAAATGTTGCAGATACAGAGACTTGCCTCTGTTACAGTCCCTGTTTCATAGCAGTCTTGTGCACGATTACTGTGGCATCCACAGTACCAAGCTGAAAGTAACACATATTTTATGCCTTTGTTGTAGAAGTAGTGACACCTTGCCAGACCTCTTTACTGAAAGCCAGGTGAATTAAATGAGCCTAAAAGCAGTAAACTATATACTTTACCCTATAATCATCAAAATGAACATGATTATATTTCTAGGTATTTTCAGAGATTAAGGTTAGCTCCAAGCATTAAGTATGACTTTTAGTGTTCTCTTCATACGGTACCAAAGGCACAATAAATTAAGTTACTACAGTCCATAAAATCGTTGTAAATGTAATACAACTGAGTTGATATAAATGAACTCAGGATTTTATATAACAAAGATGAGTCTTTAAATGATGAGTAATATTTCTGCCTACTATTAGTTGAACTAGAGAAAGTATTTTTCTTGCATTTGTGAAAAGACAGTTAAGACATAATTTCCAGGGATCTCATCAAATGAATTTAGAAGCTTTCACATCAAAAAACTAAGAGTCAGGTGGTCAACAGAATTCATGAGGTGAATTTTGTAAGGATTACAGAGAGGTAGCTTGGGTGTTAGTAAAGTTTTATCATTGGGCATTAGAAATATCATCATTTTATCTACATTAAGCACACAGCAAGAATTTCAATAGTTGGCATTTAGAAGAAGGGACACAAAAATGCTGATGCTGTAGATACAAACCAGATAGGAGGCAAGGAGTTAAGGTGAATACAACAGCCAGCTTCTCAGCAGTTCTTACGTAAAAGAAAATACTAAAAATATTTTTCACATTTTTATCCTTCAAAACCAATGCAATATTAAAAAGATGTGTTCAGTAACACCAGAGAGAATTCACAACTAATAATTTACAATTTGTCCAAGCCCTGGTATGAATCCTGTCACTGCTAGTTGCAAAGCTCTTATGCCTCCATGTATTCTTATTGCTTTTTAAAGCAATCTGGACTTGAAAGCAATCCAAAGCTACATTGTTACGTTGTAAATTGATGTACATCAGCGTTAAACCAGTCATTAGTGTGAAGGGAACCAGGGAAAGACAGGGAAGACATAAATTATTCAGCATACAGGGAGACCGTTTTTCCACATGCTTCCATTTTTAATATAAAAAATAAATGTGCGCGCATGTACACGCCCCCACACTTACAGACACTTTCTATGAACCCTTCAAGTCTGAGAATCTTTGAAAGCAATATCATACAGATATAACCCAAATGCTTAACCCAATTCTCTGCACAATGGCACTATTGTAAACAGACTACCTTTTGTATTTGGTGAGTACAGGGACAGAAAATTATCCGAAGCCTGGCTAATAGATACCCATGGTGAGGTTTTCAAACCTCGCAGGTTTTGACCTGTTGATTTCATTAAGAACAAAATTTGTCTAAAATTAAGTACTTTTCACAATTTTAACCATCATATATTCTACTAAGAGCAATAGACCCCATTTGTGCTCATATCTTTTATGTTTTATAATAATTATCTTAGATGTTGAACAAATACACAGCAAAACGGCAGAGAAATTAGGTCTGGTGCTGGTAACTAGTCTTAATATAGCCTGGCATAGAACTGGAAAATAGCAAAACTACACCTTTTAAAAGAGATGTCTTATAATCTTAGGGTGTACAAAAGGGGGGAAAAAAAAATAATCCTCTTCTGAATTAAAGAAACAGAAACCATAATTTTTTAAAATCCAATTTTCTATTTACAATTTTATCAGTATTTAATATACAATCAGCATTGAGTGAAAACTTATGCTGAACCAGGTAATGTAATTTTCCAATTTATAATCAATGTAGAAAATATTAACATGTATTTCTGGTGCCGCAATGGAACATTTATGAAGCTGTATCTGTCCACTCCCATTTGCATGAAATATTTGTGGTCCTACCATGAGTCACAAACCTCAGACTTAGATTTGGAACATACGCTTCCTAATAGCCTCTCTTTAATAATGTATCTGTGTTCCTAATCAATGTGAGTGAAATGTTTTCATAATTTAATAATAAAGTGGGTACATTCAGAATTTTGAACAGGTGAGGATAAATCATGTTTGCCTGTGAATAACAGCTTTTATCATTTACTCAGTGGGATCATAATGTGTTCTTTCAATCTGCACCAAAGGTAGTAGCAGGAAGCTATTTTATAGATTTCTTGGTAATCCGAGCTGATGTTATACCTGTTACAGGACACTTCCAATAAAATAGAAACACAGCAGGATGAAAAAAGATACAAATGGTGTTTTTATACCAGTCAATAAAAGCATGCCTCTGTAGTAATAGAAAATTTGTTCATGAATTGTGAAGTACCAGCAGCTCAGTTGGCAAGGTATTAAAATAATTCATGTCCTGCCATTGTAACTTTTTCTTACAATTGCACCTTTAATTTGCTGTCTCGTTCTCATTGTCAATGAGAAAAAGTAACTCAAGTGCATTTATGGACCATATCATTAAAGCAGTTTATTGGAATGACTTTATTTCATAGATCGTTCCCTGTAAGAAGGAGGAAGTTTAGCACATATGTACATATGAACTTATTTCTAATGACTCAGCTTCATGTTTTAGAAGTTGTATTGTAATGAATCAAAACTTATTTTATTTGAGATTCTAGGTTTACTTAGCCAACATCACAGAACCACTTCCAAAAACATTGAAAGGTCTAGGCTGCTATCTGCAGGCTAATGCATGTCAGCAAACGCTTTTCTCCCTCTTCACTGGAACTCTGCAGATTTCAGGGGTACTCCCAGTGGGCACAAAGGTTGCCAGTTGGGCTCAGTTTGCAGGATAGAGTCAGTAATTTGGAAAAGAGCATTACAGATATGGAAGTTAATTGGGTGCGCCGGGTTCTGACCCCAGTCACACTACTTAAATTGGGAGTCATCCCAGAATGAGTAGAAATTGTTGTGCTTTGTGGTTGTGGTCCACAACCTGTGATTCTCATAAGTGTTGGTCTTGCACCTCTTTTAAACCACGAAATGAAAATTAAATACATTGAAGGGAAATAGGAATAGCCATACTGCTTCTGAAATGAAATATCTCTATATGGCTGGAGAAGATTTATATAGCTGTTATTCTCTCGGGTTTGGTAATTAGTTGTTTTAGCATGTTTAGGTATCTGGTGTCCATCCTTTTAACTGTGGATTTTACATGTTTTAATATCTAGAAGGACATTGCTCTATTACTTTTGTTTCACCGTATGTGCATTTGTAAATTTTTTTTTTCCTGGATAGGAAATTCTGATTTTTATAAACATGTTGTACTTTTAAAGCACATGATGCTAAACACATTCAGTCTGTAAGGGAATATTCTTTCTGCCTTCCACAGGAAAAAAAAAATCATGAGTGATATAAATTTTGCATCTTAGATCTCATTTCCTCTTTAGAATATAAATCTTGTGCAAAGGAAATAGGGTCTCCATTATCTCTTAAAGATGAAACAGCTTCTAATATGGATAGTCTGCATTCCCTCTGTCATGTTCCTGGGGGATAGGTTAATAAATAATGAACTAAATGTCATATTATGAAGTCTCTTAGTTCATGGTGATGCAGCTTCCTTATATGTTTATTAAATTTCAATCTTCATTAGTCAAGGTTAGTAGAGAAATTAGGTCTCTCTTGTATTGTTTTAGTAATGCAGAGTTACAAAATAAATAAAAAGCAGATAAATTTTTGTGCTTTTTATCATCTGTGGGTTTTTCCTTGATCTTTTCCTGTGCCAGGTACACTGTCTATGACTGAATAAGCTGAAACATTTGTCAAAATTAGTTTGACACCATCTATTGTAAAGGTTAAAAAGGGAAAAGAAGATTTGAGATTACGTGCTATATTTGAACAACAGTGACCAGCCTGAGCAATTGCCAAAGAGATTTGGTAAAACTCTTTAGAAAAGCTCTACTTAGCACAAACTAAGTAGGACCTTCAGGTCTGTTTGGATCCCAGACATAAGGAAGTATGTGAACACTGGCCCTGTCACCATCTTTCTTCATCTCTACAATCAACTGAGCCATTGGGGTCATCTTTTTTACATTCTCTTCAGTATCCAGGGGCTAACCTAAGTTCATGCTAACGATGTTTGCTTATCACTGTTTCCAGAAGTAGTTTAACAATCTCATGTAAGCATAAAAGAAGTGTTTTGGGAATTCAGAAATTATTTAGGGACTAGTAAATCCCACTCACTGGACATCCTGAAGGTTGGCGGCTTTGAGTTGAATGGCTCAAACAGGTTGAGTAGAGCTTGGGTTTTTAGGCATCATCTCCAAATGTTACGTCAAAAACTTTGCAGTCCAGCTCTCTGGGCACTGAGATCAATGCTTGTGATGGTCTTCACATATTCTCTACTCTCCAAGAGTTTAAGCAAAGCCTGACTGTATGCTCCCATCTGTGGATGATGGTCATAACACACAGGACAAAAAAGAAAAAAAAAAGTATACCTTACCTTGACAGTATCCTAGAATAATTCTGGTGGTAGGGACCTCAAAGGGTCTCTAGTCTAACCTCCCACTCAAAGTAGGATTACCCATCAGACCAGGTTGCTCAGACCTTTGTCCAGCCACGTTTTGAGGCTGAATACAGGGACAAAGAAAGTCTGACTAATGGAAATAATGGTCTGAAAATTAATAGTCGCAGCTAAAAAAGCTGAGAAACAAATCCCCAGCTGAGGGGTCATTTGGCTATAATTACTAACACACAACTCTAGTAGTACCAACATGTACAATCACACATGAGAAACTTGCTAAACCAGGTAAGTACCATATAAGTAGAAACTAGTGAAACTAGCTATAATTAATCCAATAATTAAGAAATTGACCTTGGAAACCTCTGAATTTGAAAATACGTAATACTTTCAAACATATTTTGTAGAAAATAATAATTTCTGAAGGAAAAGGAGAAGAAAAAATACTATACAAATACAATATTATAAGTGGCAAGGTAACTGGCTAGTTTACTTAAGACAAATTTAGAATTTACTAAACTATTTCCTCTGGTAATATGTGGAAAATCATTACTCTTGTTGGAAAAAGAGGTGAGGAAGGTCAGTTAAAAAGAGGCAAAGTAGGTAAAATTGATTGGAAAGAACAATTGGATTGGAAAGAGGTTATAAATGGATCACAGGATTATTGGAGTGGTTGGATGCAACTGTGAAAAAGGATGTGAAAAGTATTTCTGTTATTCTTGCTACTCTTGTCATACTCTTAAGACTTCACTGGGAAAATAGGGCGCAGTGCTGATCAGCCCTATATGAGAAATGTGCTTGCAAACATGGGCAGCCACAAGCAGAGGCTAGTAGGATGAGCACAGGAACAGAGTGTTTCCCTTGCAGAAGGCACAAGGAGAGTTTGGCTTGTTTAGCCTTGCAAAACATAAGCGGAGACAGGATGTGATGGCTCTCTATAAACTTATCAGGTGGGTAAACACCAGGGGGAAGAACTGCTTAAACTAAAGAATAATGTTGGTGCAAGAACAAATAGCTATAAATTGCCCATGAATAAATTTAGGCTGGAAATTGGATAAAGTTTTCTAATCCTCTGGTGAGTAAGGTTCTAAAACAGTCTTCCAGTAAGAATAATAAGGGAAATGGGGAATCTAGTTGTTTTTAAGAAGGAGTATTAAATAGTTTTTGAAACGGATTATATGGTGTGTGTGCCTGTGATGAGTGATTGGATTCAGTGGCCCAGTGGACTGTTTCCCATTTTATAAGTAGATATTCCAGTCAGACTGATTCCATTGCATTATATCTAACTCTTTACTCATGGGTGTCCTGTTTGAGTGCATAGTGATGCAAATGTAAGAGTCCCTGATTGCCCTAAAACAGAATTAATAATTGACTTTTCTGGTGTATTTTATGTGAACTTGAAGGTAAAAGGCATCAGAAAATGAAAACAAATAGGACATTCAAAGCAGGCTGCTTGCTGTACAAAGCAAATCACAAATAGAACAAAAAGGACACTTGATGCCCCCAAGAAAATGTGTAATTTAAAAGTAAGAAAATAGTCAACAGTTAGATAGAAGAATATGAGGAAACAATGAAGCAGTATCAGTGGGGAAGCTGAATAGCTGTGTTAGCACGTGACAAGTTTTTTGTAAATATGATAAAGGAAACTTTTGAGGAGGAAAATGAGATAATTGTATTTATGTGAATCTGCTTTAAAGCTTGTATGGCAGTGAAAATGGAAGGGCAGAAGAGGTTGCATACATGTGAGAGTGAAGTTGAAATTGTACTTATTACTTAACCAGAGACAAGAGTCCCCCTTGTGATACAGAGATGTTAGATAGGCAAGGCTGCAGGTGGTGAGGAGCCATGAAAGTAAGTCTACTGGTCTAGTGGAAGGTGTCCCTGCCCATGGCAGGGGGGCTGGAACTAGATGATCTTTAAGGTCCTTCCAACCCAAACCGTTCTATGATTCTATAAAGGGAATGGCTCCCATTTGATGCATGGGTATGCAGCGAGCAAGGTGACTACATTAGCATCAAAATGAAAAAATCAGAAGGTGATGTTTGCAGTGGCATTCCAAGTGGACACAAGCAGGTTAAAGTTGCATACGTCAAAAAAATGGTACTACAGAAACAGAGATACGAACAAGAGATCCAGTTATGCTGTCAGGAAATAAAACCTACATGTTACAAATGTTGAAAATCAGCCTATAAAACTTGAGTTAAAGTGAAACTTGAGCCAAAACTGAGACTCTAGCATCAAGATAATGCACACATGGGCAACTTGGGGATTCAGATGGGATCTATAAATTGTCTGAAGATGGACATCACAGATGATTACAGATGCTCAACTCCCTTTGACTGCCAGTGACAACCCAGCTCTTCAAGGGACTTTGGGGTTGTTAAAAGGATCTATAAATTGTCTGAAGATGGACATCACAGATGATTACAGATGCTCAACTCCCTTTGACTGCCAGTTCTTTGACCCCAGCTCTTCAAGGGACTTTGGGATTGTTAAAAATGCTATCCGTTAAACCTAGGTCTAAAAGTTGTCTTTAGCAGAAGGTAGGACATTTCATGGGTAAATAAGTGTTTAGCTTGCTTTCTTCTGCACTTATGATGGAAACAGATTAATGTCAGACCTAACACTTAATTTTTCACTTTAAGTCTTTGTATCCATTTACAACTTTGCAGAATTATTTCCTTTAACAGATATGCTGTGACTCTTGAGTATGGGCTTCATGTAACTCAATCTACCCCTTTTTTCTCCCAAGTGATATTTAGCAATTATTGTTATTTAATTCCTGGATGAAAAATTACAGGGCTCTGCTCTGTAATTATCAGTGACCTTTCAGTGCAGAAAAATGCAGCCCATCAGATACAATGGGACTGCCACAGGCGGCCGAAGTATTTGGAGAGATATCTTAGGAAGAATGCTTTCCTTTCTTCCCTGGATCTGTCTTTTGTTGAAGGCCAGTGGAAATGTAGGGTAAAGCTTTGAACAAAGTTTTCTTATTGCTACTTGTCATTTTAGAATTAGTTATGTTAAAATAATAGCTAGGAATTAATTTATCTAGAAAATGACACAACAGTCATTTATTTCATTGCCTCGGACAACACTGGCTTATTAAGTGAATAAATATAACACTGACATGGTAGTGCAACAAACCTGGAGGTACAGATATCAGGTACTATACTAACACATGAAAATTCTTTCTTTCCTTAGAGAATTTATGGCATAGCTAGGAAGTGGTGAGCAGGAGTTCTTAAATTATCCTCAATTTAGAGAGAGAAATGCAAAGATGAGGGTCTGATTCAGCCAGCCACTGACTTCCAACATACTGGGTAGTCTGCTTCACATCCATGACTCGTAGACCTCCTCCAGTGTCTTCCTGCATCTCAACTTAGAGTGGTCTGTCCCAGGTTACAGGAGGAGCCTATGCTGATGAGAGAGGTATAGGGTTCCTGTATTTTGCTCTGGACACAAAAAACACCAAAAAAAATCATTGACGTAAGCACACCTCTGCTGGCTGCCCTGCCTGAAGCACAGTGAGGAGGTGACAGGCAGTGAGTAGCAGCTATCTATGAAAAAGCCTAGAAAAGTGCCTAACAAAGCCAAAACCACTAAGGAGCCTGATAGGAGCTTCCCTCTCTGCTGTTTCTTCAGGTGACTCCATGTGGAGCCATCTCTGCTGATCCATGTTTGGTGCAATCACTAGACACAGTGAAGAAGCAATATCTTCTATGGATCTCATTGACTGCTGCAACACAGGGAATCACCCTTCATGGGGCAAGTCTAGCCCCCTGTTCATAGGGTGAGCACCACAGTGCTTTTCTCAGCTTTGAAACAGGAATAAAGTGAGTTGTCCCACGTGCTGTTACAAAGTTAGTATTCCTCAATTTATTCAGTTCCTCAATTTATTCATTCAGTTTCTGAATAGGGCACCTCCACTTATCTCTGTGACTTTTCCTCTATGTGATACATCTGACAAGAGGGCCCTAGCACTCAAGATATTCCTTTTATTACTTTTTCTTTTTGTCTAATCTGATTGGAAGTAAGCTTAAAAAATCGTTCACTTGTCTATTTTCGACAGGGTTTTGCTCAGGCTATATGCTATATGCCTATACTAATGCACATATGTCTAGAAGAGCCCATCACTGCCATAGTAAGTGAAAGCCATTTCTTTGATGGTCTACAATTGCCATGTATTCATTGGTTACTTAGATCTTAATAGGTCTAAGCTTTTCTTTCTGAATCATTTGCCCTACTAAGTACGACACTCACAGGAATATCTGTCACCATTATTAATGGACACTGGCTTGCAGAACCACAGTGCCAAAGCATTAGCTATAATTATTTGCATGTATGTTTATGTGTAGGTAGATCCAGGCACATATGCATGCAAGATTTTCATACCTATATGACACTGTGATAACCAATGATACCTTAAAACTAGATAGGATCAAGAAACTGTGAGGCATCCTCGCAGAGCCATGTGCCAGAAAGGGTCATCTATTTAAGGACTCTCTTTCATCCACTTACCAGAGTAAACTCTGGGATCTGCTCAAACCACACCATTTAGGACAGGAAGTGAAGGCAACTTTCAACTCAGTAGTAGGAATCTAATTATCCTTTTGGACATCAGTGAAGATCCTGGATCTAATACAGATATAGTATTCCATACTAAGTGACACAAATTTTTAATAACAACATGTGGCCAACTTTCTGTTCCACTTCCTTATTAAAGTCATTTTCGGCAGCCTTTTGTATCCTAGTAACATAAACATTACCTTAGGCTTGACACAAAAAAATAGCCTGTCTACTGAATTCAGTCATTCTGGTGCATTGTCTTAAAGAGAAGACTGCCATGCACATATTCACCGAACTATATACCCTATATATCCTGCAAAGCCTGGAAGATCTGAGAAGATAATTCCTGAGGTTGAGTGGCTGTGGGTGGTAGGATACTGTTGAGTATAAATGAGTAGAGAAATTTGAGCATCAGAATCTTAACTGTGAATCACCACCACATCCAAGCAACATGATATATTAATTTATAATTAAATGTTGACTTTTTTCCCTAAGGATATTTTGGCTTTTATACCAGCATAGTTCATTAGTTAGTCACTGCAGTTGATCCAGTTATTGGCATGCCTTTTATCACTTTCCATCTAACTGATCATGTTAGAGTGGATACCAAAAATGTTTCTGCTTCTTTGTAATTGGAGGCAGAACGTTTACTTCCTAAGCAAGAAAGAGCATTTTCTCAGCCTCAGTCTTGCTACACATGACAGTCCTCTTATTTCACTGAAACCGATGAAAATTTCTCAAAACCTATGTTTGGTATCATGATGTTTCCTTTTTCTGACATCACCTATATCAGCAGGATAACTGGTCTTATTTTCATGGGACTGTCTAGTGATTCTTAAAATAAGTAGTTCTTGCTAGGAGAGATGAAAAACTGGTTTAAATCCTAGTTAAGATAACATATTGGTGTTCTCGGTCTAAAAGTAGAATCACAGAATCACAGAATAATTAAGGTTGGACAAAACCTTTAAGATCATTAAGTCCAACTGTCAACCTGACACTACCATGCCCACTAAACCATGTCCCAAAGTGCCATGTCTACACGTTTTTTGAACACTTCCAGTGATGGTGACTCCATCACCTCCCCTGGGCAGCCTGTTCCAATGCCTGACCAATCTCTCAGTAAAGAAATTTTTCCTAATATCCAATCTAAACCTCCCCTGGTGTAACTTGAGGCCATTTCCTCTCGTCCTATTGCTCGTTACTTGGGAGACAAATACTCACCTCACCACAACCCCCTTTCAGGTAGTTGTAGAGAGCGATAAGGTCTCCCCTCAACCTCCTCTTCTCCAGACTGAACAACCCCAGTTCTCTCAGCGGCTCCTCATAAGACTTGTGCTCCAGACCCCTCACCAGCTTCGTTGCCCTTCTCTGGACACGCTCCAGCACCTCAATGTCCTTCTTGTAGTGAGGGGCCCAACACTGAACACAGGATTCAAGCTGCGGCCTCACCAGTGCCGAGTACAGGGGCACGATCACTTCCCTGCTCCTGCTGGCCACACTAGTGCTGATACAGGCCAGGACGCTGTTGGCCTTCTTGGCCACTGTCAGCTCATATTCAACTGGCTGTCAACCAGCACACCCAGGTCCCTTTCCGCTGGGCAGCTCTCCAGCCACTCCTCCCCAAGCCTGTAGCGTTGCCTGGCATTGTGGTGCTCCAACTGCAGGACTCGGCATTTGGCCTTATTAAATCCCATACAACTG
>NW_010546645.1:0-6482 GCF_000687285.1 Phaethon lepturus | reverse complement strand
CGGATTTAACGCCATTCACCACAACTCTCCATTTCCCCCAAAGTTACTCACCTGAATACAAGGATGAGCAACCCTACAGCAGAGGTTCTTATACTTCTACATTATTCTCACATTTTAAGACTTAATTTCTTTTTCCTTTGAAAGTGATCATTCTAGGTCAGAGGCTGAGAGCATGCTAGTAAGTTCCCTGGCTTCTAGTCTCCATTTTATCTTAAACTAGCTTCATTCTCTGAATACTGATCGGATGAAAGCAATAGCTCTATCGGAAGCTCACCACAATGTTATTTCCAACAGTGATGCTTTTCCTCCCATCTCCATTTCAGATGGGAATAAAAATATTAGATGAAAAAGTCAAGAGGATACTACTTAGTACTCTCATAACATCACAAGGAATGGAATGAGAGGCAGCAAAAAACTATTTTAAATGTTAATCTAATGCAAGACACAGATCAGTCCAGGATAAGAATTATGATACAATTTAAAGTTATACTTTAATTTTTCCATAGACAAAACTACTGATTCCATACCTGTATGGTTGTACTTCCCTCCCTTCCATTCCAGATTCCAGTGCTTTTTTCACTACTAGTTCATTTTCTTCTGGGTAAACTGAACAAGTGCAGTAAACAATAGCTTGTACTTTGTTAACTACAAAACAAACAAACAAAAATTTTCCACTGTTCAAATTCTTCATACACACAGTGGTTTAGAGAGGACTGAAAGCATTATGAAAATTATGCTTTGATGTCACTTTTACCAATAAAATATAGCCTCCTGCACACATTAGTATTCAATCTCTAGTGTTTTTTAATAATTAAAATCGTTTTAAGTATTTGCAGATTTCAGCACAAATACAAAGCTGCATCCCGTCTTTTCACACAGCTACCAAAGGAGGGAGGAAGAAAGTGGCAGCGTGAAGATGAAGTCAGACTACATTTACAACTTTTCCAAAGCAGAGTATGACTAAGCCAGTAAGCCAGTTCTCTACAACAGGCTGAAGATTATTGTATTAACGGCTGGTGAACGCTAGGACACAGAAACACCTTCAAACTTGGAGATCATTATTTAGGGGTTTTGGTTACACACTTACTGTTAACTAGTAGAGTAATCAGAGTATTTTTATCTATATAAAAACACGTGATAGTACAATGGAATTGACAGTACAAGGTTGTCCCAGAAATTGGAGAGCTAGCACACTTACATTTCATTGCATGCATCAACTCTTTAAGCTGCCGCTCAGCAAGAATTCTAAGTTTATCCTCAGATACAGATCCTTGGAAAAGGTCTCTTAGCAATCCTGCATCTAAATGCAGAGAGTTGTAAATTTATTATTGCAACTTGTATTAGTGTCTTAAATTCAGTTGTTTGCAGAATACGCTCTGGTAACAGACTTGATTATTACTAGAGCAGTAAGAAGGTAGGTTTTACAAATTACAATACCAAGGAGTGCCTAAATAATTCTTCTTTCCCTCTTTAGCTGTATTAACTAGTGCCTTTTATTTGCCTCTATTTAATGAAAATTGTACAGTGAATAGACTTGTACAAACAGTCAATGAAGGAATGTAATCAATGGAAAATTATATACACGTTGGTATCTTGAAATAAATTTTCTGCCTATGGTCTTTTTACTTTAAAGGAAAGGCTATATACACTCTGCTCCCCAGAATAACCCTCAAACTTCGTATTATTGACTTGAAGCAGACACACAGAATTATGCGAGTTATTTAATATATATGTTTTCTAGTAGTTCAAATATGGAAAGGTGGGGGTTTTTTTAATAAAATAATACCATTTACTGAAGCAGCTACCATGTCCAGACCACAATCACAGAATCACAGAACAGTCTGGGTTGGAAGGGACCTTCAAAGGTCATCTAGTCCAACCTCCCTACAGCGAGCATGATACTTGAATACTACTTCTACCAGAAAGCATGAGTTAGCTATTGTATCAAAGGTTACCTCCATGTTCATTTAAAATAAAGTCTATTGGATTGCCAACACCCAGCCCAGAACATTGTGGTAGCAGCAAAATAACTTTTGCCTTTTGAAGTCTCAGGTCTGTTGGTCCAATCTCAGTAAAGTCTTCATGTAATAACTGAATATCTGGAAAAAAGGGAAAAACTCAACAGTTCTACATGCAAGCAAGCCTGCCTAATTTTAATGTAATAAAGGCAAAGAGGCAGTGGTGTTACACAGACTTCCACAGAGCTAGAGCCTGCTAGACCCCGATCCTCCTAAGTATGCCTTACTGATTTCAGACTGAAGGACTATCTAGACATTAGCATCTTCCACTGAAAAGACTGCTAATGGGGTTCCAGAGTCTTGTTGCATTCTGTTCTGATCATGTCCTCTGGGTAAACTGGACAAGTGCATGGGTTTTGGATTAACATTCTCAAACAGCTGAAAAATCAGACTGAAAGCAACAGCCAAGGCACCAAACAAATGGACCCAAAAGTTCCTAGCTACACCAACTGCTATACCATAACTACTTATATAGAAAAATTTGCCCTGACATTTCAGAAGGTGCATCTATGACATGGTTAACCTGCAACCTTGATTAACTGGACTGTAGCTGAAGAGCTGTCAGTGCTGACAAGTTTTTATGGCCCTCCCCAACTCCTCAAACAAGGGATCTCTGAGTTCTAATAGAATTATGCCATGTTTATACATACACAAACATCTCTATTACAATACCAACTGTTTCAACACCTACTTTTACATCCCATGTGACTGAACAAGTTCCTCAGTTCTGCTGCTTTTGCTGAAGATTTCACACCACAAACAAAAATTCTGGACATGCTGTGATTTGTCAGCACTGACATATGGGCAATGGTTAGATGAGAACCCACGTGAGCCACTATAATGTCGTCACCCGTAGTCAACAGTGCCTGTGCAGAGTGTACAGCAAGACTGCGAGACTTATCCTAGAAAGTAATGACACAAAACTTAAGTATGACCAACTAATTTGGTTTCTATGAATGCCAATCTTTTCCAAATTAGTAAAGTATTTCATTGTTTTCATGACAAATGGGAAAGAAGAGAAGAGAAGAGAAGAGAAGAGAAGAGAAGAGAAGAGAAAAACTAATCAGGGATAGCTGCTGACACAGAATTAAATATTAAGTACAATACCAAACATCTTATTAAGTCACTCACTACATTAAAATTCATTCTAACCAATGCGTAAGAAAGCATAACATCTACAGGTGAAAAGAATGTAAATGCGTATCACCCCAAAAGGACTAACTCTTAGCAACAGCCAGTTCCAGAGAAGATAAAGGTAGGCCACAATATGCAGAATACCTCCTCAGACGCAGCTTAACAGGGAAACGCAAAGCTATTCACATAGCTCTTGACAACAATTATAGGAGAAACAAAGCCCTTACAGATCAAAGACGAAGATTTTTGCTGAAATTTGAACAACACAGAAGCAGATTTGAATGCAGAAAGCACAGGGACCTCTCAACAAGAGGAAATGATCTCATACTACAGGTGATGAAGAAAAAAAGAGATACATATCAAACATTATCTCCATCAAATTACTTTAAAAGGCAAAGAGTGAAGATATGGACCACAGGTATCATGTTTTGCACCAGACTTGGCAAATGCTGATGATAAAGGGGAGGTGTGGGGGGGAAGCGTTACAGCTTTAAATTCACATCGATGTCTACGTATCCGCTTAGGGCATTCAAGTACCACCCTACCCCACCAAAGAGAGATGGAGTTTTGAAGGTTCTGTTTCCTCACTTTGAATATTCTTAAGCAGTAATACTGAGAATTTGTCCCCATGACCTATAGGGCTCTCATGTATACTTCTTTTCTGTAAGTCTTCTATTCAAAATATATACACTGAAATGGAATACTGAATTACTTTACTTTGTAAGTTGGGTAATAAATTCCGAGGCTAAAATTTCCAGAAAATGTTAAGTATCAAGTGAAAATGCCCTTTGAAATGTTTCTGCTAAGCTCTCAATAATCATCAGACACTTCAGGTAATTTCTGGTTGTGTATTGTTGCACAGTTACTCCAAACTACTGCTTTACAACAGGAACTTCTGACCAGTCTTGCCTGGAGAGGCTAATGATGGCAAGTCAGGAATAAGACCAGTGGGGTTTATGGAGATTTAGGAGCCACACTGCACAAAATACAAAGAAGCGCCACCATTCCATCACAAACATGCAGTTAAAGAGGAGGAGATATTACAATAGTAGCATGCCATTTTCTACTAACATATAGAGTTGCATAGAAACTTCCTTCACATTTTCAGAAGTGAGACTGCTTTGAGGCTTATTTCAACAGTTTTAAGATTAAATTTAAAACATTCTAACTTAATTGTAGCTATCCATTATAAGCATTAACATTTGCATGCTAAATATTTTAAGTGAAGCATTTTCTAGCCTTCTGATTATTAAAAACATCCAAAACCTTGTGAGAGTATGTTGCTGCCTGACTCATTTAATAGGACAGTCACACAATACATGACCTCATTCTAATGCAAAGCGTTATTTTAGTTTGCAGATCATGTTGCTCAAGGATGACATCAACTCACCTGCAGTAAGAGTTTGCAATGTGCAAAAAGATCTAAATTAAGCAGTTCTTCTTTAAGAGAGGAAGGAAAAACCAATACATCATGGCAATGTTGGTCCACACAGTACGTATAATGGTCAAAGTCTGACACAGTTTCAACTTTTGTGAATCCCTTCTTCTTCAAATCTCTGAAGACATCTTGAAGGCTGTTAACATACAACTCTGACTATTAAATATACAAGTTACTTAAACAGTCACATTGATTATATGGATTTTCTAATAGAAAATTTCTTGTAATAAAATAAAAATACACTTTTAAAAATCCTTCTAAGTTTACACTATCCTTACAGAATAAACACCAGTTTTAAGTATTGTTATCTGTCTTAACACGCTTTGCCAATGTTATGGCTTACAGTAATACAAACACTTTTTTAGAAGTTTTCTCTCTATTTTTTGTTACAGAGTTTACTCACCCATGTAGTTTTTTTGTAACTTTTTTCCCCCTTTATTTAGCAAAAGACCCACACAAGCAACAGAATAGTAAGAAAAACTGTTTCACAATGTTGTTATGGTTTATGAATACCGTTACTGCAATATTATAAAAACGACAAACAAACATAAGGCAATGTTGCTGGGCTAAGCAGAATTTACTATAAGAAACTTAAATTATTGTTAATAATATAACCTGGAAATTCTAAAACAAGTCTGTAGCAAACTGTATCACTTCATATGTAATAATATCAATATTGTATGATACTTTAAAGACCTTACCTGGTTTTAAGTGTGTTTATCCAAACCCATAAAGGTAAAGCAGAAGCCCTTTGTTCCTGCTTCCGTATGGCTTCTGGTAGAATGTATTCAATTGAAGGAGCATCATGTTTGATGCGACATCTTGCTAATGCAGCTGCCAATTTGGTCCTAAAACTACAAAAACATAATCACAAGTTTAATAAGTTTTGTAAATGTTTATAAGTGTTTACACCAGCTGTTAACATGCAGTATCTCTGTTATAATACTATCTTGCTCAGAAACCAAAACCAAAAGTGAGGTCTCATTTTGCAGAAAATACACAGTTATAGGACATTTTCTACCCCAGACAGCAGCGGATGCAAGGCAGTAGTACATAGCTAAAACTGTTTTACTTAAACGCACATGGGACTGGAATTATGACAAATGACTCCCAAATATATCCATTTTCTCAGACAGCTGAAAAAAAAATGTTTTGGAACTGCAATCTGTGGAATACAATCATCAGATTTTTTGTCTGTTTGAACATATAAATACATATATGTGCAGAATGAGCATTTGATGAAAGCTGACCTCTGAATGTGTACAGAATCAACACAAGTATGAGGGCAACCAGTTTTATTACTGTTACAAGAAAATCTCAGAGGAAATATGCCCAGTCTTCCCACAAGCTTTATGCATAATCTTGATACGTGATAATTCAAAGCAAATAAAAATTGCTGGTGAGCTACTTCAGATGTCAAGGTATATTACTTACTGCCCTGCAGGAATACCTTGCATTTATGATATTCATGAACTTTTTGGGCTATTCTAAATCCAGCAGCAATACAATTTTGTCCAACAAATGCCTGTTGCGTTCATCAACAGACTGACAAAAGAAATACTTGAACACTACTTAAAATGTTTACTTTACATATCCTTTTTTTGTTCTAATTACTTAAAATAATAAATATTTAACAAAGTTTCACAATAGCAGTATTGCTAAATAAATCAACATTATTCCAATCCATGACCTCTTGACTCTATTACACTCATGTTTATGTTTACTGAGTATTTAATTTCTTTTCTAAAAATTGTATGAAAAAAGTTTCAACAACTACAAAATAAGATACCTTTTTTTAGCAAAATAATCCACAATATAAAGATGGTTTGTTAGCTGTACCTTTCTTAACTATAGGAATATGAAAGTTTCACAGAATCACAGAATCACTAGGT
>NW_010546644.1:0-1077 GCF_000687285.1 Phaethon lepturus | reverse complement strand
ACAAGGGGTAATGGTTTTAAACTAAGAGGGTGGATTTTGACTAGATATATGGAAGAAATTTTTCCCAGTGAGGGTGGTAAAACACTGGCACAGGTTGCCCAGAGAGGTGGTAGATGCCCCATCCCTGGAAGCGTTCAAGGTCAGGTTGGCTGGGGCTCTGAGCGACCTGATCTAGTTGAAGACGTCCCTGCTCACTGCAGGGGGGTTGGACTAGATGACCTTTAAAGGTCCATTCCAACCCAACCTATTCTATGATTCTGATTCTGTGATTCTCTTATCTTTATTTGCTGTAGCATTATAGAATAACTTGAGAGGTTTATGTTAGTTCTTCATGAAAAAATATGATGATCTATATGTGTTTGCTACTTCAAATTCATGTGACTGACTTTTTTTGTCAACTGTGATTAATATTTTAACATTGATCCTACAGACCAGATCTTTGCGTAAGTAAGAATGGCTTTCATCACAGTGTTTTCTAGAGAATCAGTCGTCTCATTATCAGTTCTGAGAGCCAGTATGTATTACATATCTTCATGCTTTAAATAGCACATTCTAGACTTTTGTTTGAGAAGAACATACAGCTTAGATGCTGAATATGTTATTGGCATTCTAAAGCATAGTTTAGGCCATTGAAAAATCTTTGGTAATTAACTGAATATTTCTTTTTTGCTTGGTTTAAAAAGATCAGTCCATCTTTGTGACAGTTTTCAAATCTTTCCAGCATTATTTTTTAATTTTCTAGACAGTGTGCCAAGCACCTGGAAATATAATTTACAGATCTGCATCTTATTGATAGCAAGCGTGAGAGTACATGGAGTAATGTTAATAAGCGTCAAGCATATTCTGTAGGGCAGATATTGGCAGATGATTAGTGAACTGCAAGTGGCTCACTTTGCATTGTGTATGCATGAGTACTTTTACAAAAGATGTAAGTCTTTATAGGTGATTCAGTCTTGTACCCTAACAGAATCATATTGCAGGAGGACTGACTGCTGGATATTTAAAGTGACTGAGCTTCGAATACATGACAACAATAATGATTTGGCTTTCCTTTTGTCCTGGTTTCAGCCAGGATAG
>NW_010546643.1:0-3741 GCF_000687285.1 Phaethon lepturus | reverse complement strand
GCCTCCCCGGCCCCGCGCACGGGCGGGCGTCTCTCGGCGCCTCTTCGCCTGTCTTGCAGTGCCTTTTCTGCTTGGCTGCAGCCAGGCACCCTCTCAAGCAGAGTCTGTGCTGCTCCTGACTACCACAGGCCCCTTTCCTTCGCAGCCTTCCCGTCATTCATCGTGATTTGTAAATGACAGTACTTACATTTGTAACATAATTGTACTTTTCATGCCCAGGGTACTTGCGGTCTAAAGGGCCTCTTACTTTTATAGGTTACTAAGTTGGTTACTACTGTTTTTTGGCTGCATTTAATTCATGCAGTTGATGAATTTTATAGATAAAAATACAATGGAAATACACAGTTTTAATTTTGCTACTGCTACAAGCCCTTCTCTCTTTATTTTTCTGAAGATGTGTGGGAGAGAGGGAGTTGATGGGAGAAAATGTGGCATTGTTTACATACTTGCACGGGGTACAGCCGCAGAGCTAGCGGCACAGAAGCATTCCAGACTTTGTGTTGGCCTTGGCCACCTCTGAACACCAGTGACCAGATCCAGGCAGCCAGGGTGCGGTGTTCCTTCTGCTGGCTCAGAACTTTTCCCTTTGCCCACCCACGTATCAGAACCTGCATTTCAGCTACGGCAACCTTACCTGCCCCAGGTGTGTGCACTTGGAAGCCACAGGAAGAGTAGCCAGGTGTTGGTCTCTGCACCCTTGAAGATTACT
Source organism: Phaethon lepturus (assembly GCF_000687285.1). Taxonomy (NCBI): domain Eukaryota; kingdom Metazoa; phylum Chordata; class Aves; order Phaethontiformes; family Phaethontidae; genus Phaethon; species Phaethon lepturus. The sequence continues at coordinate 3,032 of NW_010546643.1, read as the reverse complement.
TCTATTACAATTTACCTCTCCAGCTAAGTCTTTAAGAACTCTTTTTGGTCTGTTTTGGCCTGTACTAAGACTAAAGGGACTTACAAGAAGATAGTTTAATGAGCCAATAAATATACTTCCTGGTTAGCTGCTTTTAAGAACTCTAGGTGATGTTCTAATGAACTATTAAGATTCAGAGAGGGTTTGCTCTGTTAGCATGTTTCTAAGAAAGGCATATTCAATTCCCTTTTTCAGACATAGAGTGTTTGAAACATGCAAGTTAAGGTTTCATGCAACCAGGTCTTTAAAAAAAGGGAGGTGCAAAAAGAGGGTATTGTTTCTTTTTTAATTTCTAAATTTTTTATTTTTATTCAGTCTTGCCAAGTAGTTCTGAACTTAAAATTGTAATGGATATCTCAGTTAGTAACTGAAATAAAACCTGAAATTCTTGAATTCAGATCAATGTGTGTAAATATAATTTAGTTGATGCTATATTTAAAAAGAGATAATATGCATAAAAGTACAAGTAGGTGTTATCTGATGATAAAGATGTATCAACTAGTATTATGGCTACCTGAATTTAAATACAGCCATAACATGTATACCATCACTGGAACACTATCGTTGCACCTTAACTTTTACAGGAAACAAAAGTTTGTGTATTAAATTCTAGAAATGTACTTAATGTAAATTTGCTGTGTAAGTCTCACACCCAACAAAGCAAAACTGACTACTGTCTACAAACATGGTTTTCAAATCACATGCATTATTCTTGTAGTAGTTGATCAGTAATATTCTTTTACAATAAAGCACGAGAGAAGCTGTTCTTTCGTCTAACTTCATTATTTAGTGTTTTTTTTCTTTACTACATTTCCTCCCCAAATACAATAAGAATGTATGTTACAAGCTTTACAATAACCTATTCTGACATTCTTAGAGACTTCCAACCCTTTGAACTTTGATCTTCTAAAGTGGTTTTTGCTTTAGTCAATTATTTTTTTTCTCTTTTTCTTCCCCATCTTGCTTGCTTTTTCTCTCTGCTTTTCCTGCTTACTCCTCTTCAGTCTCTGTATTTCCTTCCCTACAGCTATTCCAGTAAAATTGTCTGTATTTCCATCCCCCATCAATATTTCACATTTTTATGTCATTGTTAAGGCAGAATTGCTTTCCTATATGTAGTCTTCACGAGATAACTGGGAAGAACAAACATATACCAGTGTAGTTAAAAATGATTCAAGATTTTAGGAAGATACTAATTTTAAAAACAGTTGCAAACCGCTTATCTAGAGTTTGGGAGTGGCGGTGAAGAGGTTCATGTCTGCATTTCTTTATTTTACTTTGACTTCAGACTCAGAGAGAGTCTTATTTTGACTAATTATACTTAAAAATATTTTTTTGAGGGTGGGGGGATTAGCAAGTTTCTACTTTTTTAGAGTGAATATTCAAAAGTTTTCTCTGAGTGGGTCAAACAGTCTATTTAAATACCTCACATCATCTGTATACAGTTTACTGTTTGACATTACTTCCGAGATGGTATTTTAACAGGAATTTGACTTACTCTTTACAGACCTGTTGACAGTACGGTCATTGGTTAAACTGCATTGAACTCTTGTGAGGAACTGATTGCTCGCAAGGTGGGCTTGTGGTGCAGCAGTTGCCAAAAGGCTGTATTTCAGTAAAGGTTTAAATCTGATTCCTTTATACAATTTTAAGCTTATAAATACAAATTGGCTTCTACCAGCTGTCAGAAAGAGGTTAAAATGTTGCTTGCAACTTCTTAATGTAGCCATTCGTTCAGACACTAGGTGGCTCACGTCAGATGTTTAAATCTTTTCCAGAACTTTTAATTGAGGCCCCAAAGGAACGTGTGGCGTGGTGCTGGGTGCTGGAAGAGTCTGTGCTACTCTGTGGTCTTTCTTCGTTCTTTCAATAGTATCTTCTTGTTGTTTTAACAAAATAAAAAACATATTTTGCTCTTAAAATGCCCTTCCTGGTCAGAAAAGGAGAACTGTGGATTAATTTAGACTGAATGTTGTTGTTCCATAGTAAGAAGGAAGGTGAGGTTGAATCTTTTTTTTTTCCAACAGCAAGAGTAATTAGTTGATAAGCCTGTGGAAACCTTAGTATATGCAGTGCCAATAAGGTGTGTGTTTTGCCTATATGTTGTAACAGGCAAAACCTGGGTTCCAGAAGCTAACTAAAGAATGTTTAATCAAAGGGCAGACATACAGGCTTGGTGCACCGTAAGCAACGCAGAAGTAGTGTTAGTACAATTTGTAGCTTGTATTGTACTTTTTCTGTATATCTGAATGCTGAAGTTGGTAAGTATAATTTACTCATTGTCTTTACAAAGTGTAGAAACCAAAGGTTTGGATTTTCTTCTCTCATCTCTTTAGTAACAGTATGGGCAATTTTTATGTTGCCTGGGAGGAGTGTCAACAGGATTATGAAATTCGGTTCTGCACTTCAGTACTGCTTCTGACTAATATTAGCTGGGAACTTCCACTGAGAAATACCCAACTGAAGAACTTCCGTAAATGCAACTGCAAGCAGACAGTCATTCTCTGAAGCAGAGACTTTAGCAGAAACAGCCTGCAAACTGGTCTTGGACACAGTGCAACATTCCTTATTTCCGTAAGTGATGTCAATGATTTCTGGAGGCTCACTACTCTGGGAAAAAGTTATCCTGCATGAAAGACTGCATGAACAGGCAACCCTGCATGCTTGGGAGCAGTTAACATATATAGCAATTATTGTACCAAATATAATACATACTTTTTAACACATTGTGAAGAAAAAGCCAGTGATGATAATGACACCAATTAGAAAGTAGCAAAAGCTTTGTAAAACTAATGTTATTTGTCTATATAGAATGTAACCTGTGTTACATATAGAGAGAGTGCAACAAGATGGAGGGTGAGATACTTCTTAGAAAAGAACAACCAATCCACTGATTCTCAGTTAAGCTCCCAAGGAACTTAATTATGCAGACCCTTGAGCTCTGTTTTATCCTTACTGTGTCTTCTCAATTGTGAGCGAAGTAAGGAGAGGGG
>NW_010546642.1:0-4009 GCF_000687285.1 Phaethon lepturus | reverse complement strand
TGGGGGGCCCAACCTAGGTGTAGGACCTTGTACTTGGCTTTGCTGAACATCATGGGGTTCAAAATAACAAGCTAGTAAATTGCATTTGATTAAATGTGCATTTCAAGCATTCTCATACCATTCTTCTGGCCAACCAGTTGTTCTTTGCATGCTACAGTTCACTTTCAAGGAACTACATGACTTATGCATTCGTGGGTCATCCACCCCTTCAGTATCCTACGGCCAAACAGTCAGCAGGTCAACTGTCATACTGTCTTACGCTGCCTCACCCAGATCAGCATGCAAGTGTGCCTTGCCATTAAGTAAAACATGTAGATTCATTTTCAAACCACAGCAAAGCTGCTCGGCTCCAGCTGTAAGAAGATTAGTCTACTGCCCTAGGTTACTAATTGTGGGTGCGATGGGAATGGGGAAATAGGGACAGCGGTGTATGCCAATTAGCGCTACAAACATGCATGCTGCCCTTCTTTTTGTACTGGCCAAACTGATCTCATATTATTCATGCATTCATTTGTTTTGAAGTCCTTTGGACAACATCCACCAAAAGCAGTTATTTGCATCCAGAAAGGTGGCACAGTTTACGATGGGCTTTAAAAGCAAGCAGAGAATCAGCACCTGAGCCGACTCAAAGCTTAAGATGGAAATTCTGAAGACTGCCAGCCAAGCTGATTCTTCTATGTATAATTTTGCCTTTTAATAGTTTATTTAGACTTGAAGTACTTTAAACATTACATCAATTTGTATAACTACTTTTATGTAACACTGATGTTATGATAAATTACTTTATTTACATGCTAAAAAAATGAAAGAAAACGTATTTTATCTCACATTTAAACATATTGTGTCCATGTCACTTTAAAAAAAAAAAATCTCATCTTTGTTTCAAAATTTAGGTTTCCAAAATTTGTTTGCTGCTCAGCATTTCCAATTGAGTTTAATTAATCATAATTTTTGCAAAAAGATGGTGATATCGGCCTCTTAAGTCACCAGAGAAAAACCTCAAGAGTCCCGAGAGCCAATACACTACAACTTTTCTCAGCTATCCTGAAAGAGTGGAACACTAAAACTGTGTGTATTCTGGAATCAAATTTGTTAACCTGGTTTCTAAGGAAATTAAGTTTGTCAGCACATTGTTTGCCTGTCAGTATCCCTCCCCAGTAACTTTCTGGCTTACTAAAGAGAAACCAAGTTTGACAAATCACCACAGGCCAGAGCTCCTACACATTTTGTGAAAACTGGTAGCCAAGTAGGAGATAAGCACTAAAATTAGTATGCCTAGCATGGAAGAAATACACAGGCAGAATTCACATCTTTTCCATTTTGGCTGCCAATTAATACATGCATACTCATTTGCCAGCACATCTGGCTCTGAACCAGCCACAGAACACCAATCACATCTTCTGATCGGCCAAACAGGTGGGAAACATGGGTCATAACTACAGTTAGTGATTAATGCTCAAAGAGAGCAACTCCAAGGGTAATACACTAAAAAACTGTAGAGACAAAGGAGTAACTGAGGATACCGAGGAAGGTTTAAAGAATACTGGACTCAAAACTGTAAGATGCCAGGCATCATTGTTTCTGCAACTTCAACATATAGTATGTTTTATTCTTCCCACATTCGTTGGACTGATGTTTTCAATCTGGTGATTGAAGCTTCAAGGGAAATGCAAACACTGACAGACTGCTGAACTGGACAGAAGGTGGAGAGGTCCTCCTGTGGAAAGCACTTCATGTAAAACCAGACATTTTTATAGTTACTTCAGTTACCTTCAGCTTACACTAGTCTCACATGCTAAGAAGCCAGGGAAAGTATGGGAAGCCTGTGCAACATTATAGCAAGACAGTATTTGCCAAATAATCACATCTTAGTATTACCATAAAATGCATTATTTTTGTGAATTTGTCATTCAATACAACCACTCATTTTGTACTGAGACTCATCCACTTCAAAACTTCTATTTCAGTGTCACTATATAGTTCTTAGTAAGCCAGCATAAAAGAATTATAAAAGATAAATGGTTTCAAGTTTACTAAATAAAACAAAACTCAGCATGAGCTGAGGAGTGATCAAGCTGGAGAAATACCTATTAAGTAATTTCTCCATTTCTCTACAAATCTGAATGATAAAAAAAGAATTAAATACCACAATTTTTAGGTTATGTATAAAGTAAATTTATTTTCAGTTACCATAAAAACAGGTTATACAAGCAGCTGATGTTACTGTGATAAAAAAATAAACTTTTTGTTTTAAAATCTAAACTACTTTTCTTTAGACTCCTCCTCAGTAAAGTTCATCCCTGTCCATGCATGTAAGAAGAGGAATAAGTACTAGGAAACCAAAAGGCAGGAAGGTTCTTTAGGTATGTGAAAACTCCCATCCAAAAATGGGAAGGTCTCAACTATCAAGTCCTGCTGCGAAAGTGAAACTCAATATTGAGTGTAATTAACTTTTGGATAGGAGCAAACAACACCTCAAGTTAAACCTTGCAACAGTTAAAGCTAATTTTCATTATGACTCATTTTGGAATAAGCAGCTCTCCCTGTACTACACTCTCCTCACAAGCTGAGAGAATTTCCTTTGTGCAAGTATACTTTAAATCAACAATAAAATTTTCTCCTGTCTCTAATCTGTAACTCCCAAGAGTGTCTACTTTGTTGTCTGATGCTCAAAGATCGTATTTCTGAAGTTTAAACAGAAAAAAAAAAATCTATGTAACTAGTATCACAGTATCGTAACAAAAAACCATCACACGGGATACAAGTAGCGAGGTCTGTCATGGAATGAAGGACTATAAGGAAAGCAAGGAATGATGCCTGGTCAAATAGAAGTTTCAGCGAGTGAAGTTCCAGGGGAGAAAAAAAAAAAAAGGCATAAGCACTTTTTTCCTTTGCCTGGGAAAAAAAAAAGCTGTGGCGATAAACACCTAATAAGGATTTAACAATCATGTTTTCAAAGGAATAAATCCTCTATTAAAAATTTAAAAGAGAGAATAAGAAAATGGAACAAGCAGAAAAGATGTGTATGTAGTTTTAAACTTTCAAAATATCTGGTACCTCTGCATAATTTCTTACAAGAACTGCGTCTTCTCTGTATTTAAAAAATGCTAACAAAGGCAGATTTCTAGCATGTCTGACACACACTATTCTTTTGTTTTAAAACTATACCTTCAAGCAATTAGTTCTCCATTAGGCAGTTGCCAAGACAACAGATCTACAAGAGGTTGTGTAACTACCCCAGTTACTATCAACTGAAAGCAGTGCTTGAAGGTTCCTGCAAAATCTTCTTTGTTGTAATAGAACAAGTGCTCTCACATTACCCATTTATTTTAGGTATGGTATGGCTATTGTAGAACTTCTCTCCCACACCAAATGCAGCTAATGTTGGGGGATTCCCTTCTTCTGAAGCTTGCTACTTTCTTCTTCAGTCTCCAGCTTTTTCATTCCAAACACGTTTCCCCTCCTTACGAGCTCTCTTCATTCCTCATCCTATTTTCTTGTGTCCAACACACCTCATTTGCCACCTACAAAGGCTGCAACAGTCAAAAATGAATTACCCGCTCTCTTTTCCCTTCCTTCCATCATTCTCACTACTTCCGAACTGCTCCATGAGCAAGCAATCACCTTAACTGCCCTTTTGCTTTGTATCATCTGGAATTTTTATTTCATCATGCAACTAAGTGTAAGTTATACCCTGCTGCTCCTATGCTACTTATTTCCTCTGCAACAGTCCCCCAGGTGATTTTTGCCTCTGGATGAAATCCCTTATTCATTCCTTTGACTCAGTTGCTATTCAAAACAGTTCTTACCAGCCTCTCATGCAACCAGTCTCTATCTACCAATCACTTCCTACATTAGCATATCTGTACACGACCTCAGACTTTTTCTAATGTGCTCTTATAAAACAACAAAGATTAATTATAGCAACACTTAAGTTGGGAAAGACTCTTAAAATGATGAAGTCTAACCCTTAACCTGACACTACCAAGTCCACCACTACACCATGTCC
>NW_010546641.1:2686-12807 GCF_000687285.1 Phaethon lepturus | reverse complement strand
TCCTTTCCAGCCTTAATGATTCTGTGATTTCTGGAACAGCCCCGAAAGGAGTTTGAAACAGCTTGAGAGTATGCATGAGTGGGGACTTGAACTTGTCTGTATCTGGGTATTTTGTGATTCGGGAGTGGAAAATATCAGTAGTGTCATTGTTTACACACGCAAGTGCATCTTTAAGTAAGTGTGCATTAAATGTGCTAACCTCTAATTATAGTTGTCAGAAGGTGGGTTAATCTCCATGTGCAAGTCTGTCTGTAAACCTTATTAATACAGTACTAAGATAACTGCAAGTGTAAGGTGAGAGGACAAATACTGTTGTTACTCATACCTGTGAAAATGACCGTTGTACAGTCTGAGTGAGGCTGGATCTGCAATCCCCAGGTGTCTGATCAGACTGGTGAGGGTCTTATTTTCCTCACTATCCAGTGAAGTGAAATTTAAGCTATACTTAACACTTCTGCTGTTTGCTTTTGTGGGAATTAAAAGCATAGCATCTACACTTTTAAGTCCTTCCTACTACATTTCAAAGTACTTTTTTGGTTACATTAGATGAGGATTTTGTTCTAGGCAAGGTTGAGGGGTGTTTTTTTGTTTTTAAGAGGGCTTATAATTAGGAAGGATAACTTCTAGGGCATGTAAGCCATGGAGAAACAGATGTTTGTGCTTTGCCCTCAATACAATTGTGAGTCAGGGGAAAAGGAAAGCATACACCTAGCATATGTGCTTAAAAGAAAATCTAACAATACAGCTTTTTTTTTTTTAAGCTCAAGATGCAGAGGGGGTCAGCATGTACCCCAGCTGTCTCACAGCTCAGAACTGGAGTTGCTGCTGCACATCTCCGTAGCCCAAAGGGGTTCAAGAAGAGAGACATGGCTGTGTTCTTGGTTTAAAATAATACACTGTAAGAAAATGCTCGTACCATCACATGCATGGGATTTCTCTCCTCATTGCTTTCCTGACTTTCACTGGGAAATCTGTCTGGTGTAAATCTTGCATTAAATTTGAGTTGTTTCTGTATATGAAATTTTGATTCTTAGGGTATTCAGATAAGCGATGCATGTATTTTGAGTAAGTAGTGAACAAGCTTTAACAAGGGAGACGGGGGGAAAGACTTGCATTTGCAGAAGTGGTATTTGAGGCTATGAACGCCTATCAAATAAGATCCGGTTTGACAGTCTTGACAGCTTAAAGCTTACCAGTTTTCATTTGCATTATAAGCTATCAGTTATTTAAAATGGTGACAAGAACTGGCCAGAAACTGGCATACTTAAACAGAAGGATCTTAATGAAGTGCTCTCAGAAAACATAAGCAGAATTGCTACAGGTTTGTTTGGGTGGTTTTTTTTTCTTTTCAATTGCTAGTGGTAAAGGGCAGGAACAGAATTCTTTCTTTTAACAATACTACCAATAAAAACACTCATATAAACCGAATCCCGAAATATTTTGTTAGTTTATTTATATTGCAGTGCCTGGAGACCCCAACAGTGAGGACACAGCTGCATCTATGGCTGGATTAGACAGTAATTAAATTCACAAGGAGGAGTCTTGCTTGATCAAAATGAGATCTGTATGAGTATAAAAGAGCATACCACGAAGTCAGATCCATTTAAGCCCTTAATCTATCATTTTCATGCAGATTCTTCCTTTTTTAGGAGCAACTTGGTAACGGTATTATAAAAATGTTGCCCTCCTTTTTTTTTTCCTGACTTGGGATCTCAGGTTGGGCAGGGGTATTCTCTTTTCACCCCCAAATGATAACGCATGTGCTGGTTGCCATGCTGACAAGCCATTTCCAGAAAGTGGGTAGGGGGCTTGGGGCTTGTTGCTGCTTTTTAATTAATCAAACCCCAGGAAGAGAATTGTGTTTGCTTGTTTGTTTGTTTTTATTAGAAATATTTCTGCCACATAACACTTTCTAGATAATGCAACTCTTTGTGTCAAAACTGGAAATGCTAATTTCATGTGTCAAATATCTAATAGATATTATTATTATTATCTATTATTAACAGGCAGTTAAATTTGTTTTGCAGTTATAAGATTTGGATTGACTTATGCATATTTAAATCCTGAGATTTAATTTTGAGGGAAATGTAATAAAGCAATCTGTTAATTTCTTTTTCAGATTAGCAGATTGCTTACTTTATTAATTTTTCCCTAGGTTTTTTGGTTTTAACAATGAATAAAATATTGCTTCTGTTTTTTACTGGATGTAAAATCAGTGATGTATAACTGAAACAACGTTAAGGAAAGTTGTCTGCAGGCATAGTATTAAAGCTGTTAAAGTCAGTTGGGTCGTCTGTTAAGAAAACTTTTACACAGTAGCTGTGGTTCTAAAACATCTCAAAATGATGCTTCTGGCTAAAGAAAGAAAGGGTTTAAAAAGTCCTTTTTTTATTGTGTTGTGTGAAGCAGTCCTCTATTCGCTTTTGTTTTGCAATGATAAAATGTGCTAGTGTCTCATGGCTTCGAGTTTTTAAAAAATGGCTTCATAAGGATGTCGTGTTAAGATGGTGTGTTGGAATGAAGGGAAGTAGGAATGCCAGTGGCTGTAGCTCTTGAGGTAGATTAAATTCTGCAGTAGGGTTGAAAAAATAAAGATGCTACTAAATTACTATTGCTGTTTGGTAACGTAATAATAATACAAGTCAATGATGGATCCCACAGTGAAATGGAAGGCAGAATTTTACTGGGTTTTTCACCTCCATTTAATTTGTATCCCATACAGTGCCTTTTGCCAGAGAGTCCTGAAACCCGCAGGAAACATCTTGCAATCACTTCTTTATCTACCATGTACTTGACTGTTTATTTAAAGGACTCAATTACTCAATTACTGAGAACAAATTAATTTGCTGGTTGAAGGTGTAGTGGTGTCGTTAATTCTTTTCCATAGGCCCTTCCTGAGGTAGCCACGTCAGACACTTCCCAGTCCTTGCCTGTACTAGTGTCCTCCTCTGCTCCTGAGTCGCCATGGAAAGCCTGAGAAATGCCATTGTTCTTATGTTAGCATAAACAACAACAACCAAAAATCATCGTTAACTTCTCAGTCTTGTAATACCTGAAGATTTCCTCTCTGTCTCTCTGACACTCAGTTTGCACTCGTGGTAACCTGCGAGTACCTTCCTCGCTCTCCCCCTTGCCGTTTGGCTGCCAGCCTTCCCCGGGTCCCGGGCACAGCTGCCGAACCCCTGCTCAGTGTTCGGAAGCAGTGCTGCCATGTGGGACAGTGCCGTGAGAAAGAGGAGAGGTAAAATTAAAGGCTGAGGTAGGAATGTTGACAGAGCAATTTCTTGGTAGGTCAAGGATTCAGGAGTAAAGCGTGAACATGAAAAGGTAGGAAGTCAGGAAGAAATGAAGGGTGTTGAGTGTGCAGCTGGCAGTCAGGTCACCGGTGCTGACAGCATCGGTGGATTTGGTGCGTGAGCACAGTTCAGCAGACCCCAGGTTCTGCAGCTCTGTCCTCACGCCCGGCTCCCCCGTGCCCACCACCCTCCCTGACCGATGCCTGCCTGCTCGGCAGCGGCTCTTCAAGCATCTTGCCAGGGTGTCAGTACGCTGGTGCTTAGCCGAGTACCTCAGTAAGCCCTGCTGCTCTTGGCTGTGGGGGGAGAGAAACAATAAATACTTGCTTTGTGCTTGTATGTATCTCGCTTGCAGAGCCTCTGAGCACGACTACAGATGGCCAAATATGAGGACTTGAGCAGTAAAAGATGTCTGCATTTGTACGGCAAATACAGTCTCTAGGTAGACACAGGTATACTGCTACATGCTGGCGGAACCTGAGAGAAGCATGCAGCAAATGTCCTTGATGTGACATGTGGGTAGCAATGCTACAGGTCAGGTATGTTGGGGGAAAAAAACCTGGCTGCTATGTACAGTTCATAAATTTGCAGTGAAGGTGATTACTTACAAAGTTAAGAAAGTTTTGTTTGTGCACAAAAGGAGACAAAAGCATTCTAACTGTGAAATTTAGAGTTGTCATTAAATGCACACCAGAGGTGCTACTGGTATACCTACAAGAAAAGGAGAAAAATGCTTAATGTTTCATTTGGAATAGCATACCTACAGGCCCCTATGCTAGCAGAAAAAATGGGTAGGAACACTGGTTTTGCATTCCTCATCTTCTGGAGTTACATGGGTAAGCTTCAACCCTTTTTATATTTTTTATATATATATTTTTATATTAAAAAACGGGGCAAAAAAGGCAGTATTCATATATATGTAGTCTTTGTCTAATGGAACAGCGTGAGAGATCAGGTCAGGCAACATGCTGCCTTTTAATTATGTGCAGGTAATCATGAGGTGAAAAAGGGCCTACCTATATACTACAGAAAACGTTCAAAATACGTTATTTTGGGGAAGATATTACTTAGCACTGATGAAAAATGTGCATGATTCTTAATAATCACCTAATGCCTAACAAGGGAAGTCTTACACTGTTCAATGTGCCTCTGTCTTGTTCTCTCATCACTCTACCCCAGTAACTCAGAAATCTAATTTTACCCAAACTTGATAGAAATTTCATAGAAAGCTAAAAAAACCCTCAAAATCTTTACAAGATAATGTGGTTCAAGGAGATGAAACCCTCTACAAGGGTTCCACTGATGAGGAAAGAAGGAAGCCTGCAGGACAGGGTCACACCAAAGCGTCGGCAGAGGGAGAGCGGTGGGTGTGTGTGTTTGGGAAAGCCCCAACCGCAAGGGAAGATTTGCCCGCTGCTTAGGAATAAGGAGAATTCGCGAGGCTGTGGGCAAAAGGGCTTCGGTCCTCCACCGCTGCAACTGTGTTCACTTCCTGAGGTGCTCCAACACTGGCAACGCAGTCCTGCGGTGTCCCTGCAAGCCGAGACCGACACACCAGGTTCCTGATTGATTTCTTGCTGTGGGTTGAGGTGGCAGCAGAGCAGCTCCTGCTGGGTTACTGGGACAACCCTGTGATATCATCTTTTCAAAATGCATCGGATATATAGATCATCATGCCATCAGAGGGAAGCATTAAATGAATGAGTGGTGTTTCACTCAAGAGCACCCGCAGTGTCGCTCTTAAACTTGTATGGGGGCACTTGACAAGCTGTGTGGAATGGCAGAGAGACACCAGCTTACCAGGCTGTACATTAAGCTGCAAGCTTTTCTTTTTAAAGTTACTGACATAGCACACAAGAAACAAGGTTAACGAGAAGACCAGTTAATAAATCTGATGCAAAACCACCGGGAGTCTTTGGAAGGTTTCTCTTGTATGATCATAGCTTCCAGCAAGTCTAAAATCTGATGTGATCCAACGGTGCCTTTTCCAATTCTTTAAAATGTAGTCTGTGTATTAAGCTTTTATTATATTACAGCATTTAACACACACTCTCATTGTAGCATTTAGTTTTATGCACAACAATAAAATAATTAATGCACGTTCAGTTCAAACCTTATTTTTGAAGGTACTGTGTTGGCTCTAGATCAAGATGCCTCTGAATAAAATCCTTAGCAGCAATAAAAGGCCTACCAAGACTGGTCCTGGAGCAACTTCTCTGTGAACCTCTATTACAACAATGTCAGGATCTTCATAATCATCTTCATCCTTATTTCAAAAGTAGATTACAGCGCTGAGAGACTAAGCAGAAATGGGTTATTGGATAGAGGTAACCTTTGCAGTCTAAGTTGCGTGCTGCATCTATGTGGCTATATTCATAAAATTGATGAGAGACATTCATATATAGCTAAACTGAGAACTTGGCTAAGAATTTTTTCTGCCTCTTACTTGAGAGCGTCTGAACATTCATTGTGCTTTTCTGTGTATTTTGAATACATGCGAGTCAGTGTGTTGGTTCTGTGGTCACTCAGGCATATAGCAGCCTTCATTAACTTCTTGTAAGGATACACAGTATGTCTGTATATAGTACTTGTATATAAACTATATGTAAGAGCGTATGTTACAAAGCATGACTCAGTGTATCCCATAAGTGAAGAAACATGGCTAAAGATTGGGTTTATTAACCAAGGGTAGCCTAACTTCTTTTTTTTTTTAATAGCACTAGTTTAGTACAGGTTCCTGCGCAGAACAGTTCCAGTCATTCCTCTTTAAAATATTTTTTCTTCCTGATACAGCAGAAAAAATAAGTACTCTGTGAAGCCAAATGCCAGCTTTAAATGATAAGACTTCTTTAATCCGCCTAAAGAAAGATGAAATTATGGAAAAATAGTTACACGGTTTTCACCTTTTCAATGATTTTTGCTAATCTGCTAGAGCTAAAAAATACCGTGGGAAGTCAGTTTTAAGATGGATGGGGGAGGAGAGGTAGCAGTTTGTGGCTTCCAGTAGATGTATTAATTATAATTCAAAATCCAAGGCAGTCAGACTTCAAAATGAAAAGATCATAAGCTGCAAATTATTCTGTTTAGAGCTGTGCTTTGTAATAAACAATAAGGGACTTCTTTCCCAAGATGGTTTTTAAAAGTGATCCTGAATAGATGCTTATGTAAGCTGCACTTCTGAAAAACAGGTGTGCTCCTGTCTAACTTGAGGTTGGTTTGAAGTGCCATCACTTTGAGTTCTTTGTGTGGTTAATCTTCAGCGAGGTTTCTGTACAGGTGACTTTATTTAAGGATAGATGCTCTGTCATTGTGGAGTTAGGTGAAGGAATAATACAGTGTGAATTTGCAATTGACTTTGGAACACACACTATTTCTCCTCTCTCGGCATGCCATAGGCTTCAGAGAGTTCCACAAGAAACAGCATCCTCCATAATGCTGATGCAGCTGCCACTCAGAACAAGCTGGACCATAATCTTTGTCTGAAAGCTCCATCACCCAAACATAAGACAATTTGTAACAATCTTTTGACAATTAACTGCTGCCAGCAACGTGCAGCAAAAGGCGATGCGCAGGCTGTGCCCGCGGGCACCTGCGAGCCCCACAGCTGCGTGTGCTGGCTTAGTGGGAGTGGAACGGGTGGCCGCGGGGAGCCAGGCTCCCACGAACGCCCCGAGCAGCATCTCCTCTTGCTGCTGCTGGAGGCACGCTGCTGGGCTACATGGGCCGCTGCTCTGACACAGCGGGGCATCTCTTACGTGCTTCTCTTTCCAGGCGGATTAGCTGGAGCACACCAGCAGCCAAGTAACAGCCCTGTTTGCGGTGGCTGCTGCTATTTCTCTTTCTTCTCTGCCCTCCTGCCTGAAAAAGAAACTGTAGAAATTCCTTTTTCCTTCACAAACATGGTTTAAAAAAGATCATCCTTTTATAGAAACATAGCTATTGGAGAGGGAAAACAAAAATAAAATAAGAGGCTTTAAAAAGTGCTGAATCCAGTCGTGGGAAAGATGCACTCATCTACACGGCTAACCAGCAGGCAGGTCAAACTGGTCTCCATTAGCCTGAAATAATCCTGTGTTACTTTATTTCCTCAGCAGCAAATGAGCAGTTATTTTTATTACTGCATTCCCTTACAACAGTTCCATCCAAACTGCTCAGTTCTCAAAAACTGTATTTTCTCTGCGTAATCAACTCTTGAGAAGGAAAGGAGATTAATTTCTGAAGGCACTGTGGTGCTATATATTGACAGGCAAAGGAAAGCAAACGAAAAGGCAAGGCCTTTTTTCTTCTTTTGCTTAGCTTTTTAAAAAAAGATATTAATAAGATCATCACTACAGTAACCAACAGGTGATCATAACCTCAGAGGACGCAGTCAGCGTACGTCCCCAAGAGGCACAGGCTGGCCTTCAGCGAGCCCCTGTCAACATCAGCTACCTTTGTAGTTGGCTCCACTAACACTTTACCCCGAGATAAGTGAGGCGAGGAGGAGTGGAAGGAAGCCAGGTCTTTGCCAGCCCCCACCCCTCCCAAATTAAGCTGTAGCTCTGCCTTGCTTGAGATAGCTCCACCTGCTTCCCAAGGGTTGGGTTTGTGGGCAGCAGGGATGGGGCTGGCTCCCTCCAGTCTCTCCACCCGGCAGAGAGGGACTGACGGTGGCGTTGTCGTCGTGCTCTCTCACAGCGCCCGCCGCCTGTCCTTGGGCTTGCCAGGGAGAGGGCTGGGGGTGAAGAGCAGCCCGTACCGAGGGCATGTTCTTCGGCTGGGTAGGAGTGACCTGACGATGCTCAGAGCCCAGGCGCTGCGGTGCACCGCAGCAGAGCTGGCTGAAGTGCTTCGGCTCGGCCACACAAACCCGCTCTGTTGCTCATAAACAATGGCATTTGTTTTATTTCAATGTGACAAATGGCCAAGATCGCTGGCTTTGCTTATTTTTGTACTTGTTAAAATAACACAGCGCTTACTTAAAGAAGAATTTGGGTTTTGACATATGAGCCAAAGACATTGATCCAACAGGAAAAGCAGACCAGCTATTGCTGCCAGTAATGCGATGGTGTCCTTCAGTGCCAGAAAAATAAAACTAGTAGTCAGATGCCTTCATCCATTTCCTTATTTCTTCTTCATCCTATGCAATCACAACAAATCTGTTAATTAACTGCATTGATCAAAATGAAGTGCTTAATGTTTAGATTCAACATTTTAGTGTTCGGTGCTGCATCATGGTTAATGTAATCTCTTTGCTAGCTCTATTTTTTTACTCATTTTCTTACACTGCACATCATTTAGCAGACAAGGTTTTCCACACAGGAAAAATCAGATGACAAAAATATTCTTCTAAAAGCAGATAATTTATAACTCAGTATTAGTTAGTTAGTATTTATGTCTGCGAATCTCAATCACAAGTATGTATGTCTGTCGTTTTATCTGTCAAGTGCTCTTTCTTTAAAACAGTTCCAGCAGCGACAGTGAAGCAACTGGTTCAGCGTCATCTTCCACAAGACATGAGCAGGCCCTGCTAAGGAAGTCACTGTGGGGATGTGCAACTTCACATTGAAGGTCAGCTCAAGGCTTTGCCAATTTAGCTTTGATATTCTTTACGTTGGTATCAGAGAGGCAGATCCTAGACACTGCATAGCTAAATGTGAAATGCAGCTTTTCGCCCTGCAAAAAGCACACAGCTTAATCATCATTTATATGATTTATGTTAACCTTCAACTTTGATATGTCAGTTCTTCTATGAAGAAGAATTTTCTATAGGACTTGTGAACATTTCAGTTTCATTTACTGATCACAGACCTTTTTTTAAGGTGTGAATGGGGCGAGGCTAATCTTTTTTAAAAACTTCTTTGTAGCTGCATATTATCTCTGGAAAAAAAGAATACATTTTACATAGCTGATATAAGCAGGGAAAGTAGTTTGCAGGCTGATTGGTCATAACATGCTGCCTCAGTTGCTAGTTCGGCTGCTGAATATCACCCTGTCGGTGCACGCTCCGCAACACAAGGTGTCTGCTTCAGAGGCTGTCCTTTTGTACTGCCACACGCCGGTAGCCATAGCTCTGACGAGCTCCTGTGCATTTGTGCGTTGGCGTGAGGACACGGAACCATCCCTGGTGCCAAGCCTTTGCTGGAAGGACGCCTTCTTCCGCCCCTGTCAGTCCGTGCCCAGCGCTGACCAACCCACGCACCTCTGAGAAACGCCTTGCGCGGCGACCGCCGCCTGCGAGGTTGCCGCTTCGAGCGCGGCTGGCAGGGCTGCCCACGCCAGGCTGAGCCCTGCCTCAGCCCGAGCAAGCTGTGCTTTGGGATTTAAGTGGGTACGTAGGGTCAGGTCCACCTCCTGCTGGCTCAGCACTGGGTCTGGCGAGGCGAAGGGCCTTCTGTGCACACAGACCTTTGGCCACCAATGGGGTGGATGTGGGACATCTGTTCTCACTCCATTCATAGCCATCCCGCAACAGAAACAACAGCAACAGCCATTCCTGGTGTTAAATAACGTCAAAATTAACCCAGCTGATGTTGAACGAGAGTGAGTCAGAGACCGGCTGAGGTGAGCATCTGCCTGGCAAAGCTAAGGAGGTTGCAAGGACCTGACGGTGCTGGAGATGGGCTGGGACCAGCAGCTGCTTCTTGCTCTGGTAAAGCCCCCCAAAGCCATTGCCACCTCCTGTACTCCCATCCCCGACGCACTTGCAGACCACCAGCCAACACTGCTGGGTACGAGCGGGAGCCCTCGGTGCCGGCTCTCCTGGGGACCCAGCAGGCGGGTCGGCTTCCCCGGCTTCCCCAGGCCGCAGCCCCATGCTGCGGGGGCAGAGACGTGCCAGAGCCG
>NW_010546641.1:0-2655 GCF_000687285.1 Phaethon lepturus | reverse complement strand
GCGGGCGCTGGACTCAGGCTGAGGGGGGGCTGCAGATGGGAGTGACCCAAAAAAGGGGTTAACAGCTGGTCAGGGCAAACAGAGCCTGCGGGCACACCCCGGGCCCCCAAGTTGTCCCTGTTGTTTCTCAGTACGTGAGCGCCTAGACCGGTCAAACGCTGAATGGGGTTAAAAGACAGAGTCTCTGGTTGCTTGTTCAGTGAGCCCCGTCTATCGTGGGAATGAGGGGGAGGAGGAGGGAAGCAGAGAGAAAACCATATGTGATTGCCTGAGCAGAGACTGTCTCATCATGACTAACCACAAAGGGACAAAATACATTGCACTGCTAACTTTAACTCTGTCATGGCAAACCAGGACACTTCATTTTGCAAACTTAGCTGCACGTGCTGTGTTTTCTACAGTGCCCTATTGCTGTTTTTAAGACAGGAGAAAACCAACCATGTTCCCTTCTTGCATCACTTTCAGACACAAGATCAGATCTATCCAGAAACACTTATCACACTGACATCTTTGCTTACACTCGTGGGAAAGACAAGTTCATGGTGCTCTGACAGAGCCCTAATTCCCAAGCCAGGGTTGAGGCTCGCCCAGCAGACTGGGACTAAATTACAACCTGGAAATGAGTAGCACGCACTGACTGTAAGCCATTGTGCAGCCCTCGCGCTCACCTTCGCTCTCTCACAGACACACACACACACAGAGGCACCATCACGGACTCGCTGAGGCAGGAAGGCACCTCAGGTGATCTCCTGGTCCAAGCCCTGCTCAGAGCAGGCTGCTCAGGGCCACGTCCAGCTGGGTTTTGAACATCTCCAGGGAGGAGACTCCACAGCCTGTCTGGGCATCTTCTTCCAGAAGTCAAACACCATCACAGAAGAAAAGTTTTCTTACCTTAAATAAAATTTCCTGTATTTCATTTTGTGCCCATCGCCTCCCATCGTCCTGTCACCAGCCACCACTGACAAAAGCCTGGCTCCCTCTTCTTTACTCCTCCATCAGGTACTGTGGGGGACTTGGCAGTGTTAGGTTGGACTCAATGACCTTAAGGGTCTTTTCCAACCAAAATGATTCTATGATTATATGATTTATGCACATAGATCAGATCCCCTTGAGCCTTTTCCGCTCCAGGCTGGACAGTCCAACTGTCTCAGCCTCTCCTTGAAGGACAGATGCTCCAGTCCCTTAATCACCTTTTGTGGCACTTCACTTGACTCTCTCCAGTACATCTCTTGTACTGGGGAGCCCAACACTGGACTCTTAGACTAAAGCTCCTTCAAAGTAAAGTAATAAAACTGCTCACTTTGTGACTACTGACCTTCATCAGTCTACCAGGAGGCTGAGGACACACTCAGGGTTTTCACTGTCACCTCCTGTCACGGTTGCACTACCTTGCATCACCCTTTTGCTCATTGGAGCCAAAGCTGCTCAGGGCAAGGCTGTGAAACTGTCTTCAACTGTAAGCTCTCTTCCTAGTTGTGTTACTGGACTTTTTGGGATGACCAGATGCAAATCCGTTACCAGTAACCTATCAGTGCTTGTTTCTTTAACTACAAAATGTGGCAGTACTGAACTTGATTGCAAAACTTAATCTGTTTATGTCCAAGAGACTCTATAGCTGTGTGCTATGCACTAGTGCTGTCATTCACTAGTTCTCAGCCTTTTGGAAGGATTAATCCTTCCAGAAAGCCTCTGAAATGGACTGCAGCATTCTTCAGGCTTATTTACAAAATCTGGAGCCCAAAACATCAACAGAAGGTGTTTTGTGCAGTACAGTCCTTGCTCTGGTAAATTCAAAATTGCCTGAGACCCAGTGGTGCCTACTTTCATTGTCCATAGTTGAAAGCAGTCTCACTGGACAAAATGTCAGCAAGCAAGCGTGGTGCCTAGCTGCCCATAACAGGATGGCATTTTCGCTGCCTTAGAGAGGTAACTCCCCTTGTGTTGCTCTGTAGTTTGAATGTGACCTCCTTCTCCCTCCACCACAACTGCTGCATGAAATTAGCTGTACAAATTCCTATTGTTTTCCCTCTGATATGAGTCAGCTGTTTTATGTCACCAGACTGTTTGCCAATTTTATTCTGAACTGCTGGTCTTTGGGGCCAGTTTTTACCTCGTGGTGTGTCTTGAGCTAAGAAAAATTCTGCAATTGGAAGCCTTGGGCTAAAACACTGATAGAAGAGGAAGTAATTTTTTCAGTCCTGTGCTTCAAAAACCCAGTGTAAACTCCCAGCCTGGCACTGGTATTTTTGAAAGCAGAGCAGAGCAGCTCATCTGGTGTGTCACTTTCCCTTTATAAACTCTGTAAAGGTACAGCTGGAAGGGATGGAGGAGTCATTTGCAGGGAAAAGAAGTGCTGAAATCCATCAAGACAGATCAGGCACACGGGGGGATGACAGTGTAATTGAAAAGTCGTCCTGACCACTGAAGTCCCTGTTGTTCCTTCCCGCTATTAAATGGAGGATGCTCTCTCACCCAGGCCCAGAAGACCTCAGCCAGCAAGGGTGCGACTCCACCAACACCTCGCTCTTTTGGCAAACCGTGAGCCTCCTGGCCTGGCAGCATTTGAGGCAGGCTACCTCGTGCTGGCACGGTGCTCTCCAGGCCCGCTGAGCCGAGTGGCGGTGTCCCCGCTGCCCCACTACCCTCCCATCAGCG
>NW_010546640.1:0-6051 GCF_000687285.1 Phaethon lepturus | reverse complement strand
TGAGCACTTCCAGCAGCTCCTTTGGTACCCTTGGTGGATGTTACGTGTTGATGTTATAATCATGCTTGATCTCTGGTTTGAACAGAAGGAGACAAATCAAACTATTTAAAAAAAAAAATAAATCCAAAACACAAAACTTGCAACTTTCTTTACTTTTTTTCTCTTCCAAATTTTTTTCTGTTTTCAAGAGCTTTTTCCTCTCTCTTGATGCAAACTCTGTGTGGATTCAGTTAGGCTCATGTATTATCTCTGCAGTATTTTACTTGTGCATCTTCACAAAAACATTTGAAAACAAGAGTTTTAATTTATGAATTCCAGTGAACCAAGATGAAGTGTGTTTTGCCCTCCGCTAAGGCAGTGTTTGATCTTCAGAGCAACAGATCCCAAAAGTGACTAATACTTCTTCAGATTCTGAAGATGTGCTTGAGACTTTTCTAAAACTGAAATGCTGCATTAAAAGCTCTTGTTTACAGCTATTTAAGGTTTTGAGAGTCTGACTGGCATGTTCTTGTCAGCTAGTGTGGTTTTCCTGCTACCAAGGTTTTTCCAGCAAAGGCTATTTAAGAAATTCCTCGTCCTGTGCCTCGCCTGCCCTGCAGGTCGTTCTCCAGATGAAACAGCCAGCGGTGTAACTTTGGTCTGTGGGTGTGTGCTGTCAAACAGATCACTGAACTTATCTGGGTTAGAAATAAGCCTTCAATCACGGTTTATTGTTGGGTAATGTGTTTATTGAATGTGTGTTCTGTCATTAAACAGTGCAGCCACACTAAAGTTGACTGTTTATGGTCTAAAATCATTAAATATCTAACAAGAATATAGATTGTGGTTATATAAACATGCTTGTGTGATCAGTCTGCAACTAATTGGGCTACTGGAATGCTGTATAGCTAAAACTCCCCCATTTGATATGGGATCTTCTTTTGTGCATTTTATATGTATAATCGGCCTTTCAGAAATGGTGAAAAGTTCAGTAGGTATTTAAGATTTACATGTCTTAGAAAAAAAGCGATGCTGATGACTAGCACCATACTGCGAATGTACATTTTCTATGCATAAAAACGTAAGATACCATTTTTTTGGTCATCTGCAGCCACTTCCTAGATTCTTCTCTAAGGAAGCGTGAATATCAACCTGTGGCATGATAATAATCACACTTAGCAATGTCCTTAGAGTTTCAAGAAAGAAGATAAGAATTTTGATAAAAGTTGCTTTAAAGAAATAATGTCTAGAGTATTCTGTGTGCATAGGAAGCAGTTGCTTCCCTGAAACGTAAATATCTTGAAGTTTTATCTATGAGAATATGCGTGTGAAAACAGCATCTTGTACAGAGTGGAAGTATCTCCTTGGAGAGTGGTCAGAGGGGAGGGAATCCTGGTGACTTACCTCTTGACCTGTTTGCAGCAAACCGGCTGGATCCTCACGGTGTGCAGTTAACTCTCTTGTGCAATGCTGGGAAAGCTGTTAACTAAGACTTATTTTCAAGCTACCATATAAAATGATAGAAGCTTTGAAGTCACATTTCAAAGCATATGGAGTGGCAGGCATAAAATATGGGTTGATAATGAGAGTAACATGAGTTAAAAGGGCATTATTTTCATCTGAAGTTTGTTGTCTTTTTCTGCTTAGCTGTTGCGTAGTCCATTCATAAGAACTTTTAAAATTAACTGTTGACTATTGCAGAGGCTCTTAAGGAAGATACTTGAGATCTTGAGCTATAGTTCCACTTTTCATTAAATGTCTGGATCTCTCAGCACTGGTTATTACTTGCAAATGAGTTTCTGAGGAAATGCTCTCATACTGTCTGTCCTGGTTTCAGCCAGGATAGAGTTGGTTTTTTTCACAAAAGCCAGTGTGAGGCTGTGTTTTGGACCGGGGATGAGAAGATGTTGATAATGTGCTGATGTTTTCAGTTGTTGCTAAGCAGTCAAGGACTGTTCAGCTTTCTGTGCTCTGGCCAGCCAGCGAGGAGGCTGGGGGTGCACGGGAAGCTGGAGGGGACACAGCCAGGACAGCTGACCCAGGCTGGCCAGAGGGATATTCCATACCATCCGGCGTCATGCCCAGTACATAAACTGGAGTTAGCCGGGGCGCGGGAATCGCTGCTCGGGGACGGGCTATCGATCACCGGGTGGTGAGCAATTGCTGTATTGGGCATCACTTGTTCTTGTACATTCCTTTGTGGGTATTATTGTTGTTGTTGTTGTTTCCTTGTCTCTTGCTGTCCTGTTAAACTGTTTTTTATCTCAGCGCACGAGTTTTTTCTTGATTCTCTGCCCCATCCCACTGCGGGAGGGCGAGTGAGCGGGCAGCTGCATTGTGCTTAGTTGCTGGCTGGGGCTAAACCACGACACCACGGTCTCAAGGAAAGCTTTTAGTCCCTTTCTGCCAGGAAACACATGCTTCTCACCAGCTAATGTGCCGCAACATTTCTGCCTGCCATTTAAATTCTGCTGCGTCCAAAGGTTGCTCGGCATGAGCCCGTGTATGGTGCAAGCACCCAAGCCTGCATGATGTCACACGTGCAGCTCGGGACGGGACTGCTCCGTTAGGTTGGTGGTGTTAATTGCTGGTCAGGATGAGCAGCTGAAATGAGGAAGTAGGTACCAATCCACTCAGCACCGAGCGGATGGTACCTGCTCCCCTCGTCGGTGTGCCTTGCCTCACCTGCATGTGTTTAGTCACCACTGGCAAACTCACACTCTGCTGCTGGGCAGTGCAAAGGAGAAAACCAGGACCTCGTCCCAAAGAGGTCTCTGTTCGCTGAGCGCTGCGGCAGTACAGCAGCTCTGCTCACTGTGCTTCCAGTAATGTTTTGGTCTACTTCAGCAGGCACGGGCTGGGTCTTGAGCTATAGGTACAGCTCAAGTTCTCGTCAAAGCTGTCCTGATCCTGTAAGTATTTCAGAATATCATTAATCAAACTAACGTTGCTGCTGAATTTGAGGATGTATGTGTGTGCATTGGCTATATTGGGGTTGTGTCGCCTTTACAGAAAGGTAGATGAGTTCAGGTTTTATTCTACTGAACCTCTCCCTCCTTTTCCAGAAAAGGAACAAGTGATCATCAGAAGGTAGATTTATTTCCTTTGTGAGGGAAGAGCATCTTTTAGAGATTTCTTCTCATATTGCCATTTCACTGTGAAAAACTATATATAGGCCTTTTTCTTATGAGCTGTTGAAATACATGATCATGATCTTGAGACCCAGTGAATGTAAAAAAAACCAACCCCAAACCCTGCAAACCAAACTAAACCCCACCTCTAAGTGTCTAACAAAATTGTAACACACTTCATAAGCATGTCAATGATACTCTTTTGACTGGTAAAATAACATTCCTGTTTCCCAACAGCTATATTGTTGTTGTCATTTTTGTCTTGCAAACAAAACGCACAAGTCTTAAGTCTTGACAAATGCCAAAAATAATTAAAACTTTGGTCATGGAAAACAGGATACCCATATGTAAACATAGAAGTGTGTGCAATTCCTTGGATTTTTGTATATATGATGACGACTTCTTAGATGCATAGGAAACTCCCACCTCTAACAGATGATTGTTGTTGTGTACATACGTGATTGCAAGTA
Source organism: Phaethon lepturus (assembly GCF_000687285.1). Classification (NCBI taxonomy): domain Eukaryota; kingdom Metazoa; phylum Chordata; class Aves; order Phaethontiformes; family Phaethontidae; genus Phaethon; species Phaethon lepturus. The sequence goes on along the minus strand of NW_010546640.1, from coordinate 2,471 downwards.
GCAGTGGTTGTCTCTGTGCATGCTAGTAAATTCAAGGTCGTGCCGTTAAACTGGGGCCCATGGGCACAGCAGGGTCTGTGTGCGTGCTGTTCAAGTCCCCGCCGTCCAAGGACGCTGGCCACATGCTGACCGTGTTGGGCATGGCCCCCGTCTCGTGCTGCCTCCCTAACCCTGCTCAGGCACTGTTGGGGAGCGTGCGCATTGCCCGAGCCGAGGCTGTGGCAGGGACAGCTCCCGCGGGGCAGTGGGGCGGATGGCAGAGCCTGGGAATGTTCTCGGGTGCTGCTCGGTCTGCAGTTATGGCCACCGGCACTGTAACGTACAGACTCGTCACCGGCCATCGGACAATTAGTGGATGCATGTGTGCCTGCCCTAACCTGGAAACAGGAAGTGAAACAGCAGTATTGAAATTGCACTTGTTCTGGTTCATCTTGGCACCTGATGGCTTGTGGTCATGCAGTGCTACTCGGGGCATCCCCCCGCTCCACCCTGCGCTGCGAGGACAGGCTTTGTAAACACTCGCTCTAACTTGCCTTATTTAAAATAGTCCTAAGATGCACCAGGAGTTTCTGTTGTTGTGGTACATCCCAACACTGTCATTCCAATGTGTAATAGGTAATTACAAAAGAATCATGCTAAGAGTATTTTTTTTTTTTTTTCCTGGACATAAACACAGTGGTATTTGTGAAGGCTTGAACAGACCTCATTCTTATGTGTGGTTTTCCCTGGATGGTTTGCAGTAAATAAATCTTGCCATGTTCACCAGTCTGGTGAAGTTCAGTGTGGTTTTGGTTCCCGGAATGGCAGAAGTAGTAGCGATGTGGTGCTAGTGTGAGCATTCAAATTCAGTTGAAACCATTAACAGTGGAGTTACTAGGAAGTACTTTGACCTAGTGCTGTTCTGGGCGATGCTGAAAGCTTTTGCAAACCATGAGGCATACCAAAGCACAGCTACTGCTGACCAGGTAAGCTTTCCTAGCAGTAGCAAGAGCTGTCCTTTTTCAGAACAGCTTTCGACTGCAAGCAAATACAAGCTGCCCTTTGTCCAGCAGGCCGGCATATATCTCCTCGGAGCCTTGCACATGCCATTGCCTACAAATAAAACCTTAGCTTAATGTTTTCCTACCTGCCTGATTCTTAACCACAGTTGTTTTAAACCTGTTCTCCTACCTGCCTGATTCCTAACCACAATTGTTTTGAAGCTGTTTTTCTGGGAATTCTGTTTTTATCTGTTTCCAAGTCATCTCTAACTTGTCATTTGTAGTATTATTGTTATTTAAGTTTGAAATCACTACCTTGCCCTTTGTGCCTGAGTCCAATTTGCTGTTTGTCAGCAAACTTTGAGATGGAGGTGATACAAACTGGAGGGAGAGGTTGGTATGCCCGAGGGTTGTGCTGCCATTCAGAGGGACCTGGACAAGCTGGAGAAACAGGCTACCAGGAATCTCATGAAGTTCAGCAAACTGAAGTGCATGTCCTGCGCCTGGGCAGGAATAAGCCCATGCTCCAGGAGAGGATGGGGCCCAAGCAGCTGGAAAGCAGCTCTGTAGGGAAGGTCCTTTGGGTCCTGGTGGACAACATGTTGTGTATGAGCCAGCAGTGTGCCCTTGCAACAGAGAAGGCCAATGGACTCCTGGGCTGCATAAGGCAGAGCGTGGCAAGCAGAGATGGTAGAGTGTCCATCCTTGAAGATGTGGAGAGCTCACGGGGCGTAGTTCTGGACAACCTGCTCTAGCTGCCCCAGCTTTGAGCTGCAGGGTTGGACTAGATCATCTCCAGAGGTTGATCCAGCCTCATCTCTTCTGTGTTTCTCTTTTGGGGTCTCATGTACTGCTTACTCATGGAGGCTTTCTGATAAATTGGTGGATTTTTTTTTTAATGAGAACCAGTAGCCTAAAAAACAGTTACATTTTGTGTGGCATTTTGCATAGGAAAAGTTAAGAGGGTTGTATTCAGTGTAATTCATAGTTTTTCACTTAAAAAAAGTTTGAATTTTAAGGGTCTGGTGGATTTCATCATATCAAAAATAATGCTTCAAGATGTTTAGTGTTTAAAAAAAAATTTAAACTATATCAGAGCTTGTCTTAGTGAAAGGTAAAAACCAAATTGTTGTGGTAGAGAAGATTCTTTGAAAAAAAGCCTATTGCGTCCTTCTGTGACTTCTTACTGTAGGCTCTTAATTGGGAATTTAGACCATTCATCATCTTTGGGCAAAATTGTTAGACAGTTACCGGGGAATTGGATTTTTTGTGTTTCTCTCTTAACTAATAAGATTTGGAGTACCGCTCTCTTCTGTGTACTGGAAAGTAATAGATCTGTCTGGACATTGACCTGAGGATAATGAGTATCTGAAATTAAAACAACTGGCTTTGTTTTGCTCTCTGGTTGGCAAAGCTTTTATGAATGTCAGGACCAGTATAATGTAATCATACAATCATTTAGCTTGGAAAAGGCCTTTAAGATCATCAAGT
>NW_010546639.1:0-2221 GCF_000687285.1 Phaethon lepturus | reverse complement strand
CCGGGGCGTTCGGCCCGACTTGCAGCAGGCCGGGAAGCCGTCGCGAACCTGTTTCATTGCTGCCAGTAGCTCTTTCCCACGCCATGCTTGATCTGCCCCTTCCCAGGTTGGAGGTATTTACTTGTAAACCTGCTTCCTGAAGGACTGTGCGCGCGGGGCGCGTTGAGGGTTGCATATTCCTCAGGATTTATTTGTATTTCTCTGTCGTTTTAATTGCAATACTGTGCCCTGGAGGCTCAGGTAGGAGGGAGCCAAATTAATAGTAGTGGAGCCAGGTAGATAAAAGATAGCTGTCTGTGGACGGAGTTCAGCGGCTGCAAGATTCCAATAAACACTTCCAAGCTTAGAAATGGCAGCGCCGCTTGCTGAGCGGTGCCATGTGAAGCGGTGTCCATTAAAGCTATTGCAAGATGGTTACACCCTGCGAGGCCAGGCTGGCGAAACTGAGATAAAATGAAAATGTGACGGAGAGTTTCATGCGACTCAAACACAAAAGGAAAATTGCTGATTTCTAACTGTCGTAAATCTGAGGAGGGTTCAAGCTTTGCTCTGATGTGGTTGGATTTAAAAAAAAGAAAAAAAGTCGCTGTGTCTGCTTATTACAAGCTTGATTTCCGTGGCTGCAATTGCAGTACAAAGGCATTCCTTTCAGGTGTGGGGAACTGCTGTGCGGATCAGCTTGCAAGGTAAAAGCCAGGAGTCCTTGAAATCTGAGCATAAATAAAAGCTGTTGAATCACTCCTTAGCATCCTCTTGGCATTTATATCATTAATTTAATTTGTGTAGGGTACTGTGACACACGGAAGCTGAGTGACCACGTTCGGAATAATGTGTGCTGAGGTGTAGGCTCATCGCAAGGAATGACATGCTCACAGCTAAGCAGTCCGAGGGCAGGTTTTATTGTATCCTGACTTCCACAGTGCCACGGTCTTACCCAGTGAAGCCCCATCCGTGGCCCTCTTTCTTGAATATTTGTTGCATAGCTTCATGCCATCGCTGCTGCCAAAAGGAGTCCACTGCTTCTGCTAATCCCCACCTTAGTTTTTCATATAAAGTAAACACAAGTTAGGCAACGTGGAATGGGTGTAGGTTTGCATGTCACTGACTCAGAGATTCCTGAATATAGTGACTGATGCCGCCTCCTCGCTGTGAGCTGTGGATACCCCCGAGTCAAACCTGCTACGCCTACTCCAGGTGATGCAACCCTGAAGTAGGAAGAAGTTCCATTACATGTGTTGCAGATTGCTTATTTTATTTCCCATGACTGGAAGGACAGAAACGTCTCCAGAACAGCTTGAATGTCAAAAAGTGGCCAAAGCATAGTCGGGGCCAGTCGCTTCCGACAGTCTCTGAAGGTGTTTCCTGCTCCCTCCTTCCAGGAAACGAAGCTGGCAGAGCGCAGGTCTTGCTGGTGACAGGCTCTTAGCAAGCAAGTCCTGTTTATCTAGCAAAGAAAACACAACTATAAGCACTTCATTTTAATTAAATGCATTCAGGTTAGCAATGCTTAGTAATCTAGGATCAAAGACCTTGTGATCTTTAATCCAGTTTCTCACTGAGTTTACTTAGTGTCTTGTTTAATATAAAACTCTCATCATTTCAAGTCTCTGAACTACTCTATCGTTGCTCCACAAAGCTGTCTGAATCCAAACTCTCATGTTGCATTGGCCTTAACTCTTGCTGCTTACTTGCTGAATATGAGGCCACCCAAGGGGTTATGCAAAAATAATAATTTGCTGGCATCTCTGCCGTCCTCGGGACTCCAGTAGCTCCTCCTTTGTGCTTGGGCTCTTCATGGGCAGGGATGTGTTAAGCTGTTGGTAGGACCACGCTAACTGAAGTGCAGGCTAATTAGTATTTTGAAAGCTGAAGAAAATGTCCTTTTTGCAAAGAATCCCTTATAGTGGGAGAAGTTTGGGGTAAGGGAGAGGAAGTCGTGACTGACTGTAAGGACAGTGATAGGATGATGGATACTCGTGGGTGTATCCCAGGGCAACTTGCGGTGCAGTGGGTGGGAGGGAGGAAGGAAAAGTTTACACGCTTGTTGGACTCCGTGGCATGTTTCAAGGCTGTGTGGAATTCATCTGCCTCCAAACCCATGCCTTCAGCAGAGGCTGTGGTAGCTCATGCCCAGCCCCTGGCGTGGTCATGTTCTTCATTCCGGGTGTTCATGCAAGTGCTTTTCTGTGGGAATACACACACAAGCATTTGCCCTCCTCTT
>NW_010546638.1:0-17553 GCF_000687285.1 Phaethon lepturus | reverse complement strand
GCAGAACCAGACACGGCTCCTCACTGCAACTCACGCTGCAGGTCGCATGCCATGAAACGAGCTCCCCTCCCCAGGAATTCACATTGGGATATTTCTATTTCTTCCTTGAGAATATTCAGTCACGGTGTTGCGAGAGGCTTGCATTTCCCAGTTTGCTTAGAGATACAAAGACACTACCCAAATCTGCCTCGCAGATGATTTCTGAATGAAATTTGATCATTTGTTCACGCTGCTTGCAACAAAGATGATACAATACAGCAGAAGGGGACGAACTGAAACTATTAGATGCATAATGGGTTGAATTCCCATTTTAAATCACCTGATACCCCCCCGAACACTCCCTGGCAGGAAAAGAAGGGTGCCTCTCTTAATAGGCCCCAACCACCTCCAATTTTGCAATTTTATAATTACTTAGCTTTAAAGAAGTTTTTCGATTCTTGATGGGAAAATTTGAAGTACTTAACACCAGCATGGGCGGACCACGAGGCTGTGGCCCCACGAGCAGGGCTAGCTCTGCAGAGGGCAGCTGGAGAACACGTGCCCTGCCCATGCCACTGTCACCGCCCCAGCTGGCTCCCCTGCCATTCTGCTGCCTCAGGCAACTCTCTGCTCTGCCTTCCAGGAGAGCAGCCAATGCCACAGGATCAGGCTAGCCAAGGATTATTTTCTGCTCCGGTCCTATTTAAAAGGTGCCACAAGAATGGTTAAATCAAACACTGTTCCTTTGTTCTTATTCCTAATCTTCTCCTAATCTTATCAGCTGTCACTTGATCACAACGACATTTCTCCTGCTCCTATCTACCTTGGATTCCACTTTGCATTTTCACCATACCAAAAATTCCTACATGTTTTCCCTTCCCTTCAGAGATGTTCCTTCAGCTGATCCATTTTTCATGTACCTCCAGTTTCCCAGCAACATGCCAGACCCCCTGGTCCCAGGATGACCCAGCAAGGGCAGCCCCAGAAGCACATACCAGCTTCCTCCCGTAACAGTCGCTTGCCAAAGTCCTGGCGTGGGAATCACATTTGAGCTGCTGCCGTAGGTACAGGCTGCTGCTCAGGACACCGAAGAATCACCCACCGTGCCTAATACAAAGAGTACCTGTGCTGCAGAGTGAAGCACAAAAGGATGGACATGTTTGCTGAGCTGCAATATGAACCCTGAAGTCATCACTGTCAACAATCAAAGCATGGAGCTTTGCCATCATGAAATCCCATTTCCTGATCAGCGCTAAGTATTGTGCAAAAATTTTATTTTCTCTGAAAACTCTCCTATCACTCTCTTAAATCCTCTGAAAATTTTTCCACTGTAAAGAACAAAGCTTTAGATAAAAGCATCTGACCAGCCACAGCAAAAATACAATGAAAGGCCATGAAAAGGAGCTGTCATCTTTTATGCCCAGATATATTCCATTTTAATGCAACTAAAAAAGAACAGCTTGGGGAAGAGGCAGCAATACATAAAGGGTTTTATTATTCTCCTAATTCAGCAGTATATTAGTTGAAAGGCCATGTGATGTTAGATTTTTAGTCCAAAGGTATTTCTTTCCATGAAATAAACAGTTGACAAAAAATATCTGCAATTTTTTAATCCAAAAGCTTCAGGAAAGACTGTCCACTTGCCTCAACTCAACGTTAATGGCATTTCATAGCTTTTGATCATGGGGCGCCACGGAAAGCATGGATCTGAGATGTACAGCTTCAGGGGACACTGTGTTCTCCACCAATATGAAACGCCTCCACGTTTGTGTCTTCAGGAGGCAAAGCTTTATTGTATAGACACAAACGTGAAAGGAGAATTCATAAAGTATGGCCATTAGAAACAGTTTAATAAAGCCAGGCTTCAGAAGTTTGGGACAAATGTAGCTCTAATAATGGAACCAAAAACATATGAAGTGAAACTAATGTGGAACGATTCTGTAAGAAGAGGATCTAATTTCACATTCACTCACGCTTGTGTAACAAGATCAAAATGAGAGTGGGAAGTGCGATATAATTATTCCTATCTCCTGGCAATTTTAAAACTTTACTTTCAGATAGTCCACTGTATTACTTAAATGCCAAGTACTTCCCTATGCCTGGGCTGTTATCATCAGTGGTGATGACAACAACTGCCCCGAAACAAACACTTTGTTTTTCACATTAAAGCTGATTTTTTTTGCAATACTGTCTTACTCCCCTGAGTAATTCTCATTCACAAACTGAAGTGGAGAGACGAGGCAAATGAACATGGGGACTCCAGTGCTGGGATCGCTGCAGCCTTTGTCCAGTGGCAAGGGGGGACAGCAGTCCCCCTTCCTTTCAATTCATTCACACCGTGCACCAAACGCTAGCAGCAATGTGGACCCGCATCCACTTACATCTCCATAGCTGAGAGAGAATCTCCACAGTTTGCCAGCTCGGTAACATTTTCCCTGCCGTGCCCCACTCACCCCAGGATACGCAGAGATGCAGCCAATGTTGCTGGCAAATTCTCTCGCAAGTCCTTGAGGGCTAGCACTGGCTTTTCATTGCCACTTGCAGACTATCTAGTGTTTTAAGTCTCTGATTACTGAGTGGAGTCTCTAAGCATTATTATAACCAATAATAATTACACAATGATTTTAAAAACACTTTTGGACACTTCCAATGAGGCCCTAAAGCTGTTCAATAGCTGTCTGCCAAAGATGTGTCACAGCAAATGAATACTTCTATAGCAGTCATTTTACACAAGGATGGCTAAACTGTTTTTGTTCAGACTTTCCAAAAATACTTTTGAGTAGAGTTCAGACTTGAAAAATGTCATTCCCAAATTGGAAGGAAGTGGAAAGAGCTTTAAAAATGAAAAGTTCAAGTAATTTTAGTTATATTTGCTTCTAGATGCTCTACCCATCATTCATGTGTCTGTAGCTGACACTCAACACAGCATCACCCACACTGGCTGCTCTCTAATCCTAGCCCATTAGTTCTCTGCTGGCACATCACCCATCCCTAGGCAGAGGTCCACATCTTCCCATTGCTAACCGAAAAGATGACTCCCCCTCCTCACCTTCCCATCCTGTCCTTCCTAAAGAGCCTCTACCCATCCATGTCAGCAGCCCAGTCATGTGAGCTATCCCACCATGACTCCATGTCCACAGTGAGATCGTAGACCTGCAACTGCACACAGACCTCTAATCCCTCCTGCTTGTTCTCCATGCTGTCTGCATTAGCATACAGGCATTTTGGAGAGGCACCCAGTTGTGCTGATTTCCCAGGAAAAGTGGTAGAGCTTCCCCTGCAATGCTGTTCTCTCAGCACCTACTCATTTAGGTGCATATGCTTTAGCTGGGCACCCTTCAGTCCTGCGTGCAGTTTCTCATGTCTCTCTTGTCCACATCACTCCGCATCTCTTGCTTACCAGTCTGGTCCACTTCCACATCTGTTTGTCATCAGCTCTCTCCTGCCCAATCTAAGACAAGAATTTCCTAGGTTAAAGTTCTGGTCACCCGTTTTGCTAGCGTGTTGCCAGCACTTTTGCCCGATTTGGTCAGGTGGATCCCATCTCTTTCTAACAGTCCTTGACACTCAAAGAGAGTCCCATGATCATAAAAGCCAAATCCCTGTTGTCAACACCAGTTGTGCAAGCACACATTGACCACAGGATCCACCCACTCTTCCTCAAGCCCTTTTGCCATCATAGGAGTCTCATTTTCCAGACTGACAAGCACAGACCCTGGCTGCCCCTTCGTTATTCATTATACCAGTATAAGGCAGATCAATGCATTCACATATGAATATGTTACAATACAATATAGAACAACTTTTCTTAATGGAGTCTAATACAGTGTTCATAGAGCGTTAATACATATAAAAATTAATAGACCAATACTATAGGCAGTCCATATAATATTTTCTACTTCTTTGCATACCCACTTCCATCACACAAGGGATATTCGTGATAATGCCCATCTAGATAAAGCCAGCCAGAAACAAAATCCTCCAATACAGACATATATAGACGGAATCCTCATCTTTTGCTCCCGACTTCACGATAGGTAAAAGTAAACAGCCAACTTTGAACAAACCCAAACTTCATTATTTTTGCAACCCCATGTGAATTATACTCACGTTCTCTGGCTTAAACCCATTGCTTAGGCGTGGTTTATTTATACTGTATCTCCTAATAAATCTGTAACAGGTATAGATACGCCAGCACACTTCTCAGCTTCAAATGAGATTAAACACAGTATCTTATGCGAAAGGGAAAGTGACTCAAAACATCAGGTGGTTTTCCAAAGCTCTTGTGCCCACGTACCCTTGGCATTTCAGAATGCCTCTCACCATTCTCTACTTTGACAGGGTTTCATTTGTGAACTGTCTCCCAAGCAACACCAGCCACCAACCACAGCACCACAGCAAAGCCAATGCACAAGTAACAACCGCGGAAAGTGAAAAGTGAGTGGAAATAGCAGAGACTGCAGAACCCTAGGACAAGGCTGGCTCCATAAGGGCCCCCTGTGCAATTCTTAAACTCTCTTGCTGATGTTTCAGCTTTACTGCAACCTAGATGACAAACAATTCCACAAATATAATTTCCAGTGCAACTACGAGCATTTTTTTGAATTAGGCAACACGCAGTTTTCTCATCCCAGAATTATTTTTGAGAAGGAAAAAGGTTCACGTATTCCCAACTACAAGAAAATGTAACAGAAATCTAGAAAAAATGTTTTCAAATTAACAGTCTGGAGAGGGGAAACAAAGCTCAGCTTCAGTTAGTCATTGGGCTTTCTAAAACTTCAGAAAGTTTCAACTTTAAACCCTTTAATTAACTGCCTATGATAAATAGCTTATATTTATTCTGTAAGAAAAAAAACCTTTTTTCTTCTTGAAATTGTTGAAAAGTTTATCTCCTTTTTTCAAAATTAAGAATTTCTTATGAAACAAAGTTTGCTATGAACTTCCTCCTACTGCCACCTACACATTTCTCATAACCTAGCTATCATGCAACCGTGTGGTGAGCTGGATCAGCTTCCTGAGTCAATGAAAAAAACATTTTAAAAAATGAACCACTTAAAAATAATGACTGGTTTTCCAGTGGCTGATTGCACTGATCTGGCTCACAGTACCCATATTGGATGCAAGGGTGGTGGAGGGAACACACAACCCCAGGGATGGAGGTAGAACAAGACCGTCTCTGTGGCTGGAAGCCTGCATTTAAAACAGATTAAACACATCGTGACAGAGAGCCTTCAGGACAGCCGCCAAAGATGCCCCAGGCAAGAGGAGTAGAGAGCAACTAGCACCTTTTGCTTGCGTTTAGGTGGTGGCTGTGGCTGAACCAGACTTGCAGATTTGACTTGGAATCTATAATAGAATGAAAAATCCTGAAAGATCTTATGTGGGTACTTGGCTTTTTATTTCAATTGGAAAACTGATTGGAGACTTTTGTGGCCCTCCTCCTGGGATCTGCAGGTCACTGATTACTCACAGGCGATGCCAGGAAAAGATACTGCCACTCAAACTGACCCGGAAATTGCTTTCACAGGTCTTGGCCAATCCTCCTAAACTCATTTGTTAATTTTGGTGAGGTACATGTAATTGAACATGCTTTGTAACAGCTCAAGGTTAAACAAGCGGTTAGATGACTGATCCTTAGAAACAAAGTGAAATATAGAAACAGGCACCTTTCCAACTCGGCAGAAAACATACCTGAAGCAACAACTTAAAGGCATCCATAGATGTTACAATGAAATTGTTAATTATAACGTTTTTATGGGGTTGATTTTATCGTGAAGAGCTTGGCAACTTTTCTGCACAGCTAACAGTTTGTTCTGGCTGGGATCCAACATAGATGCATAACCAGAGCATCTGTAGGTTTAACTGTACTTCTGTTCACCATTTGGGTAACATTGGACTTCGGTTTGTGTTCACATTTGATTAGTGAGTTAATAAGGGGCCAGATGCTTCTTTCCACTATTGCTGATGGAAGTAAAGTAGATGATTACGGGGTGCAAAGTGAGAAAAGGTGCACGCCCTACAGCATAATCCTTTGCTTCCCCTAACCCTGTAAAAGTGGCAAATACCGACACAGTATCTACAGGGATGAAGGTGGAGATCTGCTGTCCTCCTCTAAGACACCAGTGTAACTGTAGTAAAGCATACCTTTAAGCATTTACAACATACTTAGTAAGCACAAGCATTGGAATGAGATTAAGGTAAGATAAATCCTTGGGGAAAAAAAAGAAAAAAGTTTTGGAAATTAAGCAATACCACGCCAGGAAAACAGACACCACTGTCTGGAAGGAGGAACATAGAAAAATCCCTTGCCCTGATGGACGCTGAATACTTTACATGAGCTTGCCCCCCCTCCCCTCTGCCTTTCTGTGTCTTTTTTTCCAAGTTTGAGCTCTAGTACCGTAAATGATAACTGATATGAATTGACTGTAGTGGGTTCCTTGATAACTATACAAAAAACAGTACTGATAGACTTCATGTCCATTCACATAAGCCATCATACCAAACAAGCCACACTTCCTAAGTCCCAAGAACCATGATCTAAACCAGCTATCTAATGAAGAGGAAAGCCTCCATACCCTATTATCATTTCCCTGAATCTACCACACAAAAGACTATATATTTTCAAGGAAAAAGCTTCTTTTTTAATCTGCCTTTTAGTGGCATTATTGTTATACATTAATAAACCCTTTTTATGAGAAAGGGATTGTTCATTGTATTTTTCTAAAGCTACATATGCCAAAATAAAACTAATCTACCACAAGAGTATATGGGACAGATCTCCAATGGCTTGTAAGACAGTACTTTTCAGGTAGAATCATCTTCATTTATCCCGAAATATTTAAATCAGCCACCCACCCATTCTGGCTGCTGCACGGCTACATGAAGCTTTTTATACTATACCCATTCTCTTCCTTGGTAGGACAATATTTTGTAAATAAGCCCTGTGATTTCAACAAATCTCCCCAAAATTCAGTTGTTCTCTGCAATAAGGTGGGCTTTTGTGAATCCATCAGTTATTTATCTATCAGTTGCCGCTTCGCCAGAGGGAAACTAGTGGTCTGTCGCCGAAGGTGATTCTCCCTGTATTTTGCTGCTTCACAGTGACAGCTTACACAGTGGAGCTCTGTGGGAAACAGTTCCAGGGATTTCCAACTTATCTCCACTTCCCATTCTGAGGTGTTCACGTCTTTACTAGGATTACCTATTTACAGGGAGGCAAAGTGAGACTCTTTTGAAGATTTCCCTAGACTCGCCTTAAGTACTAGACTAACTTAAAAATACAAATAAAACCATTCTTTCCAGCCAAGCATTGGTTCTTGAGTACAAAATTGGAAACCAAGTAATGAAAGCAAAGCATAAAACCAAGGAACCCACACTAAAGGCATTCACACATCACTTCATGTCAGTCTCATGTCCTCACTGCAACTCTGAGTTCACCTACAGCACTTCTCAAAGCCAATGGCCAGACCACAGCATCTAAAGTGCTGTTTTTAATAGCAACTCAGGAAAAGTTTTCCTAACGTGTATTTTTCAGAGTTAATCTGCAATGTGGCATTGCCAGCCCCAAACCCATGCTTCATCTGAGGGGTGCTTTGTTCTGTATGGCTCTTTCTGCAAGACAGAATTCCAAGACAAAACCCCTTCAACTTTTATCTAATGAAAAGCAGCAGGAGTAACACAACCTCTCTAGCAAATGTGGCTGTAAAGACATTCACTTCCTTTACACCAACTGCAGCTCTGATAATTCCTGTTTCCTTCTCCATATTCTTTGGAACTGGGCTTTTTTTTCCCCAGTCCTTTTTAATTAAAAAAACCCAAACAAACAAAAAGAAAACAACCTTCAATGTTTGGGCTCCTATGAAGTGAAACATTAAGAGCTTATCTAACAGAAAGTGATACTCCCTATTGAACACAGTCCCTGTGTTGCTACAGCAGTTTAAAAACTATTGCAATATTTTTTAGAGTATATATCACACATCTGATCAAGCCCTCAGTCTGCAGCTCTCTGGTAATTCCTCACGGTGATCTGGTGCAACATGGTAATAATATGGATGAAGAAGTCAGCATTCAGAGTCCTTTAGACTTATTCAAAACATTGATTGGTTCTCATTTCACCCAGTGAAAGTAACACAGGAGCGCAGACACCTTTGTCTTTTTTTTTTTTTAATTGTTATTCACAGATTATTTATTAGGAGAAAAACAAGAACAATTGCTGGAGAAGAAGAGTGAATGATACGTCAGTGAAACTATCACAATGCCTAGTGAAGTTGCAAGCTTAAGCTGGAACTAAAGCAGTTTTGTAGTCATTGCCTTCACATCAGTTAGAAACTACATGAAAGTAGAAGGAAGCTGCCTGCTAATAGGTACACTTTTTCCTTGCTCAAGCCTTGTGCAGATACCACTGGCTCTTGCAATTCCAGTAATTAATTATCAGTTCTGACAATGCCATTCAGGATGGAATAAAGACTGTAGCATATTTAGTCAACTTGAGTATTATTTATTTATTTGTACTGCAATAGCATCTGAGACCTCTACCCATGCAGTGTGACCCCTTTGAGCTGGAGCTATAGAACCACAAAATGAGAAGACTGTCAATATAGTACATAAAAAGACAATGCTCCTAGAATTTACAAGCTATGCCTTAGATCTCTGGTTCCTGCAAAGTGCAGGGGAAGGGGCAGAACCAGCTAAATAAGACTGTACCATTTAATATGTAGTCATTTTTAACTGTAAACCTATGCATACGTTAAACTAATGAAGGAAAAAACCATCCTAAAAAAGTAGCAAAAGTCAAACAGGAGGATTATAAGGTTTGCAATGAGAAGAGAAATGGATATTAAGAGACAAAGAAGAATTCTAAGGAGTGTATTAGTGAGAAATATGTCAAACAGTTATAAATCCAGTGATGTAACTTGAAAAGATTATGAAGTCCATGATAGTAAAAGCTACGTCAAAATGCCTGGGCAGATGATTTTTATGAAAACCTTAGAACCACTGTGGACAAAAGGCACTGAGCTGTAACAGGGAAAACAACAGAAGTATTTAAGTCCTCAAAGCAAGGGTGCTCCTTCTGCAAGTATGCCTCATGCTGGGCAGCCACAGGGAGATTTGCTGATGTGAAATGGTTGAGAGAAGAACGGCATGCTGTCCCGAATGACAACAGCCTTTAGTTGTTGAGACCACTGGATCTGTAGAGATTGCAGGGGACAAAAGATCACTGCCTTCAAACAGGCAGTGTTCTCATGGTGGTTCACTCTGGCTCAAGTGATTGTTTAGCTGGTGCAGGGATGCCAGAGATGGCCTTGTCAATGACACTGTGCACTGGCCTGGATCTTCCTAAAAGCACTTCTGCTGCTTGCAGTACTTGAAGTTTTATAAAACATTTTGAATGTGTACTGTTGGTGAAATGGGCAGAGAATGGCCCATGAACCCCATGCTTGCATCTAATCTGCTTCCACTGCCAACCTCATGTTCGCCCCATGTTCTGTTCTGACTCTTTCAACGTGTTCAAATGATACAGTGTTCAAGTGATATATTGGCTTCAAACTATACTGTCAGTTCAGCAAACAGTAATCAACTTAATATTTACTATCATGTCATGCAATAATACTTTGAAATTCTTTACTGATTTGGGGCTGCTGAAATATGCATATACATATTGATGCATGCAATACCATACTTGGAAGAAAGGTATACAGTAATTGGAAAAGCAGCTCATGAGGTTATTGAATGAACAGTGATCCACAAGGATCACCTTCCTCTGCAACTTTCATCTCCATGAACACGCTCTTTAGTTATTCTGCTGATTCCTCTCAGCAAGACAAATCCATTAAATATTTAATTAAGCTGTGTTCAATATATTAGGTAAGTGAACTATTCTGTCTAGTGCTAGCTTAACATTACATGCTGTATCATAATGTTCTGCACAACACAGTGTTGCAATGATATCTACGTTATTGGAAATTGTTTCTATTTGCTTATGAAGAGTAAAAGCAAAAAGAAAATGAACACTCAAATCAGGATTTCTAATCTAAGAGTACTCCTTTTAGCTATTACTATTTAAACAATCCAAGAGGAGATGCACGACATCTAGAAACTGCCGGGGCACTAACAGGTGAGCATTGAAGTGTGGGGATTTTTCACTTGTTTGGGTTTTTAAGCAGAGCAGAAATTCATCGGTAGAGAAAATCCCTGTGTGCTACAGGCATGCCAGACCATAGTGGAAATTTTAAACTGAATGAAACAGAGGTAAAACAGAGAGGGGGGAATTCGGAGATTCTGAGAAAAAACATTTAACCGAAATACAGCACAAACCATTGCTTCAGAACTGCCAGCAAACTCTTGCCAACCTCAGTCAATTCCCAGCAATTAGGGATGACATACACTGTAACATTTGAAATACACAGGGAGAGGAAAGGGAAGAGAATCAAATTGCTGTACGTTTTGTCACAGCTGACGTATGACAATTGCCAAGGGCAAGTGCTTCTGAAGATAAACTGATAGGCTGCAGTTGAAGCAATTGCTCCTGATAAGGAAATACTAGAGGCAAAAACACCCAAACCCCTGATCTTCAGAGGACGAGTATTTGCTCTGTTTGTAACATTAGATAAACAATGTGCACAAAGCAAGATCACTGCATAGGAATTCTTGTAACTGCAGCATCATGTGAAAAAAAAGAGGATCTAATCCAGAAACTTGATTTCCTAGGCTGACATAGCAAACATTCATCAAAGGTTAAATAAAAGATTTTAACTTCCTAATATCTGAAGATAGGGACAACTAGGTTCAGTTCTATGAAGGCTGAAGAACTGAGGATAAGATGCTACTACATAAGACCCCAGAACCGACGAACAGAAAGCTATGATTAAAAAAGGGGACAAATCTCAATTATTTTTTTTTAATCAGGAACTCAGCACTATGGAAATAGAGAGCTATTAGATGTTTTAGAATTTGTTCCACTGGCTTCAATAGGGGACTTTCCCCTATTTGCAAGGAGTACTGGATTGGTGGTCTGCTCAATTACTTACGGATCAGCCTTATTCCTGATCTCTTATTAGAAGCAGGTTGACATTTGCACAGAGAAAATGACAGAAAAAAAAAATAGAAGAGGAAAATAGCTAGTAAAAACATTTTAAGAAAAAACCCCCAAAAATCACATCGCCTACTTTTTTCTCTTGTCAGCTGGAATCCCTTTACAGTTCCAGTAATCCAAGTGGTAAATATTTCCTTATAGTGCCAAAAACGCAAAGACGTTAAAGAAAAGTTTGCAAGTCAGACATGTATCAGAAAATCCCAGCTGATTTAACTTTGTCTTTTCCAATAAGAGCAAATGTATTCTTTTTTCCACTGCAATGCCTTCCCCCCGCCCCCCCTTTGTGGGATTTTTAAGCAGGGGGTCTTACAAACACTAAACCCAAAACATCCTGAAGAATGCAGAACACAGAGCCCTGTTGCAAGCTGACATGGGAAGATTTGCCAGCTGCCCAATTACTGCTTTGGAAATAAAGCAGGTTCTGGAACTAGACCATCTCCAACTTTACACAAACCCAGAAAGTCCCTGATCTTGCAGTGGGGTGGAGGGGAAGCAGTTTGGATCAATTTGAAAGGAAAACTTCCCAGAGGTTTTCTTCCAAGATGATCAGATGTTGATGCTTCCTTCAAAAGCAGTTATTTATAAATAAAGCTGAATAGAAACTGTTATTTTCCATACGTCCTTCTGCACCACAGGCAAGAATGAAGGACAAGGTCAGCAGGTTTCATCATTATTACAGACATGGAAAGAAAAAAACCCAAAAACAACCAGATACTCTGTTAAAGGTACTATTAAAGTTTAAAGCTAACTCCCCTTCTTCAAAGGGTGACAGAAATGTGCTGGCCCCACAGAGAAAGTTAGAATCTTCTCATCTTTGTGCTATAATCTTCTTCTTTCTTCCAGGGCCGTAAATCACTGCTTAGTGCTATGACACATCCTTCTGTAGAAATACCATCACTAGGCTGGGCTGACTGTATCCTATCCTAGTCTTAGACAAGGATAATTTTAGGGGAGGCAGAAGCCATCAGATATACACATTCACATAGGACAAATATAAAAGTATTTATGTATCAATCCGCAGAAACAAGCGAGTCTTATTTGTACGTACGGGCACTGCAGCTGCTCACTTCACTGGGATTCTGGGGATAGCATTTGGTCTGAAATCGTATTCTCTAAGTTTACATCTCAATAATCCAATTAAAATATACAAGAACTAATTAAACCTAGTGGATAACAATAGTAACAATAGTAAATAGTAATTTTTAGCATTTTCTATCTTCAATACGCTTTACAGGCATTAACTAATTAATGGATATCATGAATTTCAAAAATCAATGCATGAGCATAGCATATGATTAGAATTAACGTTTCAATTACTCTCCTTCTCTGACAAGTACATTTACAAAATGCTTATTTCTTTGTACATATGTGTAAAATAATTAAAAAGGATTCTTTACAACTTATTGCAAGTAATTATAGAGTTTCTGAACCATCCTACACACTCAATGAGAAATCACATCTGCACTCTTGCTCTCCTCAAAATTCTGCCTGTTTAGATGATTTCCACAGACCCCTGTTAATGTAATCTCTTAAACTTTGCTCATGCACAGGGGATTCTGTGCAGTAACTTCAATCCTACAGCAACTACGCCACACCAGCAACAAAGTGAAGCTCCTCAGGAAAAGCCACTGGAGCTGCCGTTACCCTGGGACTGAAGTGCTCACTTGCAGATGCAAAAGCTCAATTTGGGAAGTTCCAGGGACCAAATCCCCATCTCTTCCAAATTCCCATGTGGTAAATATTCTCACCCAGTGATTGCAGCCTTCACCGATCACCATTTGTGGTACTGCTAGCTCTAAAACTAGAGCACTATAGATCTTGCCATAGGCTGAAACTGCTCTGGACTTGCTTCACAGGCCACTTTTTTTAGCCTGAGCCTTCTGATTGCACTACAGCAGTTTAACTGTAACGCAAGCATATCTGCACGGGGGCCAAACACGGAAGTCTTCCATTAGGAGGAATTGAGGCTTTCAGAAACAGCAAAACAAAGACACATTTTGGCAACTCATCTTCCCCTGCTGCCAATTTAAATCTTACAGTTCAAAATTACTTCCTTTCAACATCTGTTGTTTTTGTGGCTAACCAACTGACCTTTTTGATGAAGGGAAAAGTTCCTTCTGGGTTTTTTTGCAGGCCACTGGTCTGCAGGGATGTCAAACTGAGTGCCTGGATAACTCACTGGTGTTAGATTTTTCCAATAGTTTTCAAGGATTTTCAGGTACTAAAACCAAACCAAAAATCCCCAAAGCCATAAGTGCCCATATACACTAGCTGTCATACATAGCCTACAATAAAAAGAAACTTCCCTCAGCTGACAGGATAAATGCATTTGCCTTTTCTTCATAATGAGAATTTGCAGCACAGGGTCTTGCTGCTGATGCCTTCCTACCACTGCCTTTTCCACCTGCAGAGAGTTTCAGTTTGCCCTCCTGCTGTTTCACACACCTTTTTAATGAAAATTAATTCATATTGCAGCATTTTCCCTGCTAGATGTGTAGGCTGAGACTCTCTTCGCACTGCTGTTCTCTGTCTTTCTTATGGACCAATGCAAATTGCCCAGCTACAGTTTCCTGTAAGAATCTCTTTTTTTCTACTTGTCCCCACATAATTGCCAGGCATTACACTTAACTTGTAAGCCTAGAGGAACAAAAGCATTTATTCAGCTTGATACAGTTACCGCTTTCAAATGACTTTTCTGCTCATGTCTTAACTCTTTAGCTGGTTGTAGAAGCCTCTGAGCAGCTGGTATCCATTCTAACTTGTCTTTTTTGGTGCTAGTTACGTGTTTCAAATCAATGAAATCAATGGCACACTTCTCATGTTTCCCCTGTTACATAAATAAATATAGATCTAATGCCTCCAGCATACAGGTCGAGGTGACAAAGAAAGGAGAGCACGATAGGGAAAAACAATAGAAATCACTAAGCCCTGCTGAATAAAGTTCTTACTAATAATTCAATTATCAGATTTTTTTTCATATAAATAAATAGAATACCCACAGACTTCTAGGAGGAAAGGCCAGCATTGATTTTAATCTTACTCGTTATATCATTTGCTTCTGACAGATAGGGCTGCAAATATTCATTCTTGTGCAAATTAATTTTTTAAATTATTCTTTAAAATGGAATATTTTTTCTTCTGTACACACTGTGCAAGAAAGAACTGTGTTTATTCAGTGTTAATAAAGTTTTCTGGACCCTGAATGGAAATTCTTGTTGGTAAGTCACACTAGCAGGATGGTCCTAGACCCTCACTACTATCTGTGAGGAAGATTTTATAATAGCAATAGTAAGGCAAAGGGGTTGAAATAGGAAAAAAATCCAGGGCCATTGCTGCCACACTGAGACGGAACTCTAAAAGTTGGAATGTTTGGTTGCTACAATGTAGGAATTTGATTTAATGACAGCATTTTCCAGGCAAACATAAGATGGAAGGATTCCTGGTACTCCAATGTGGAGTCCACCCCAGGAATCCACCTGAATCTATCCATGCATGCAGCGACTACTGCTGCTGCTACTATTGCTCTGTGACCTCTGAAGATGATAATGAGGGAAAACAATCCAATTTCTAAAGCACGGGAAAAGATTTTTAGAAGAGCAAGCAAGTTTGTCCCATCTCGGTCGGCTTGGGAGAGTTACTGGAGAATAAATGAGCGCTGGAGAAGAATAATGCTCTAAGCCTACAAGATTGTTTTTAGACAAGGTTCAGGCACTGGCCCAGAGCATGAGGAAATTTCCATTGCTGTTAGTTCTGTACGTCATGCAGATAAATAGAGGCTTTCCTAAGCCATTCCCTTCCCATTGCCTTTCAGAAGTACCACACTTAAAAAAAAGTGGTAAAAACATGAAGACAGCAGGAAAGGCAAAGTATTTCTCTTTTATAAAAATTTTTCCTTTTTATAAAAAGGAAAGAGGTATCATATGGAGAAATATTTCGTAAGAAATTACAGCCTCATAGATATCCCATTTTGCTTTTCCATTTATCATTCCTACCCACCTGCTCTCCCACCCACATACCCCCAGCATTATTAACACTTATGAAAGAACATAACGTTTTCATAATAAAGAATGTTTTTGTCCATTATCTAGAGGAAAAATATACTTCATTCAATATGTTCCCTTGGAGAAAAAAAAAACATTTAGGCCTGCTATAACTAGATGCTTTTTCTCAGGACAATACATTGCACTGAACTACACGATTTTCTTTTGGATTTGTAAGGGTACAGAACAGTTCTGCCTGGAGCCAGAGATTTTAATAGTGGTGATGCTCACCCACAGACAGCACCAGGTGTGCTGTTCATTACATATCATCATCCCATGCCATGTGTTATGTGTAGAATAAGGAAGTATATTTTTGATCCTAAAAGCCAATTCTGTTCTTTTCATCTCATTACTGAAAAGACAGATGTGCTAAGGCTCAGGTTTTTGTACCCAAAATCTGCTTCAAATATATGCTTTGCTGCCATTTATTGTTTGCTTCTTTATTAGACAGAAATTTGGTGACGTCACTAAATCATGTACTTGCAAAACAACCTAAATAAGCATTTGCTAAGGTTAAGGCCAGGCTACAAACCCGGGAGTCAGCTGTGAAGCCAGGGATTTTGGCCGACAGTGCTTTACCAAAGTTTTGATGTGCCAGTGCTGTACATGGCAGCATTGGTACAGAGTGCTGGCGTCAACCTATAAAATCGGTGGCCATCTTCAGCATTGCCAAGCAGTACTTCAAGGGTAAACAGTCCTCTATTACTCTGCCTTATGGTAGTCTAGTCTAGAAGGAGCCTGGCAAGAGTAACTATAGCAAGGACTGCATCAGAAAGAAAAGTTTGCAAAACCCTGGCCCATCAAAGCTGGATGTACCTACGCTGAGGTTAAGGGTGCCATCCAGGAATTCAGGGCTATTAACAACACAAGACTGTAGAATACTGCAACCTCTCCAAGAACAGGAGCTGACATGATTCCCCATAGCACCTCCAGCGCTTTTCATTCCTATATGCCTAATCTCCAAACTGAATTCATATCAACATGCTTCCCTAGGGGTGGTCTCTCCTCGTAGCCTTACAAACACAGGGGAACTAAGGAACTCCAGCTCGCGTGTTGCAAGGAGCGCTGGCTGAAAGCTAAGTGCCCGCAGGATAGGATATGGTACTGTTGTTCCCCAAACCCCCACCCACACTGAGCCAGCCTAATGATTTATTGGGAGACAACACAGATCTAACTCGTGAGAGCCCTCAGGGAGCATTTAGCAAGGAAGGGACAGTCCCCTAAGTATCACTCCCGCAAAATGAAAGAAACAATTGCATAGCAGCCTCATCTGTCCATGAGAGGTACTGCATGAGAAGTAGAGAAATACTCAGCGGTGGTGTGACTTAAGTCACCTTAGTGAATTTTGTGGATTTGTTATTTAACAAACATATTAAAAAAAAAAAGACAACAAACAAAAAAACAACAAAAAACAACAAAACAAAACTGAGTTATTCATTGAAATTTTCAAAAATAACTCTGAGTTAGCACTGAAATTACAGATATTAGAAACAACATAGCAAATAAAATATGATTGATGAGACAAGAGCTACACTCCTCTCTGGCTTTTATCTACTGAAGTCAAATACAGCCTCAAAAAACTTTCTCTATGCCCAGCTTTGATTAGAAATGCTGACCCAGATTTATCTTCTTTAGCTTTTGCCACCTACCCGAGTGTGCTCACATGAAGGTGGTCACCCTGTGTGCTCCATGGAGAGAGAGATGCTCCAAGAGAAGACTGCTCAGTTCTCCGAGAGCCCTTTGGATGCATCCACAGAACACACCCTTAGGGACAGTGGGCTGAGGGGCTACCTGGTCTAGGCCAGCTGTGCCCACAGGGCTAGGGCTGTCCACAAGTTAGATGGGGCAAATCCAGAGCTTTCTTTTAGCTTAGAAAAAGTATGATTCTGTCCAAGAGTTCAAATAGCGTGTGACTTCCAGCACCACGCGCCAGAGACAAACACTGTGAGCGCTGAAAGACCAGCCCTGTATCGGGATAACAGCTGCTTATGGAAAGCAGGTTCCCTTAAATGAAATATCTGCCTGCATTAACTCAATTAGAGATAGTAGAAGATGACTGGGCATCACACCTGACAGAGATTCTTCACAGAAAGCAGAGAGGACTGCCTCATACAGCTAAACTTTTCATCTGGGCCTGAAAGCTTGGCTCTCCCTTCGAGAAACGTAAAACATATAACACATCATCGGTCCGATCACTCAAATTTCAAAATCCCTTAAGCCTGTCCCAGCCGGTGCCCTTGACTGAGCAGCGTTTATATTTGTTCCTCCCTCAATCAAATCTCCTCACGATTCACACTCGTGTATATGGCACAGATGGATGACATAGGGTGCAGGTGGCTCCGAATCCCCTGAAGGAGCACAGGCCTGCCACGGCCCGCCAACGCTCGGGGAGGAGCCGGGGCCATGAACGTCCGACGCGGCCTCTCGCCTCACCCCGAAACA
>NW_010546637.1:0-10081 GCF_000687285.1 Phaethon lepturus | reverse complement strand
GGTCTTTTCCACCTTAATGATTCTGTGATTCAGTGAAACCCTGATATAGTGATAGATTTCTTCTTGAGTAAAAGAAGACCAAATTTTGTCTTGCAATATTTGTTTCAAACTTATCAGCGTCTTTTAGTAGGTCATGAACTTTCAGCCCCTCTTTCAACACCACCTTGAAATTGTTGCAGAGGGAGAAGCTCTTATGGTGGATCCGTTGGAATGGCTTTTGTGGGTACCATCTGCTCACAAGTCCGGGGAGGGTCAATCAGCACTGTAAGTACATAATGTTGTGGTTAATAGAAGAAACTAGCACAGGAGCTGCTAAACTGTTCCAGATATGCTGCTAGTGGGACAAAGAGGTACCTGAGTAATTGAAGGCTTCCCCCTGTGCATTTACAAAACCCAGATTTGTACATACTACTATTGCCAGACATTGCTTCTACAGAGGTACCTTCCAGAACATCCTAATAAATAACGTGCACTTTGTTGACCTGTTTGGTCAAGTCACCCCAGTCTTGGAGACTAGACTTGTAGCTGTATGGTTTCTTTCATGGGGCTCCTTATGTAAAGACTTGCGCATATTTTTATGCATGTATATTTTTTAAAAAAGCATTTCCCAATTTCTCTCATCATCACTTCCAGTCCACTTGTCTGATTTAGTCCTGAGATAATTTTTTTATCACCTTTAGTAATTCATCTAATTCAAGGCTGCATAAGAAAAGCCCATCCTCATACCATTAAAGTTCATAACCACAGTGGTTTTGGGATGGGAATGCAGCTACAATATAATGCTTATTTGTTACATGGATAGAAAGTGAACATAATGCACTATATTCTCAAGTGTCTAGAATTCCCCAAAATAAGGCTGTAAATAGGCAAAAAATTTAAAACTGGTAAAATTAGTAAGAAACTATTTTTTTCGCCTTCACCCGTGGGGCAGAACCAGTATCTCCAGAGGTTCCTGTCCTTAACAGTATGGATGCCACAACATCGTGGACAATCTCAGAAGCAGCCTGCATTCTTTAACAGGACAATTTGTCATTGAAGACTCCATTGAAATCAGTGTCATATCTGATTAACTGTGTCATTGTGTAGCATATGATCCTAATGGAAGGACTGGAAAGAGTGGCAGAATCTGTCCCTACCTGAAAATAAATAGTGACAAATTGTCTCTTCTTGCTGCTTTTGCTTTATAATACAATTTAGTATTCTGTCTTCGTAGCCTCTGAGAACTTTGTGGCTTGAATAAATCAGTATGTAGAAACACAGTATTTTCTTTAGTTTCACAATCATTTTTTTAACACTGATTCTCTTTATTAGTTGAATCATAACAATGTGTTACATCATGCTACAGTAGTTGCACATGAATTGGGGCATAATCTCGGAATGAAACATGACGATAAAAGGTGTCCTGCGTCCTATATTATGCACAGTACAGATAAGTAAGATTTCCAGTTATTTTATTTTAATGATTGTTATTTATCTGCACTGACTATGCCTTATAAGCTGTGAAACTCCCATGAATCTTGAAGAACTTTTGGGAACGGGGAGCTGTTTGAAAAGTTTAATCACAGAGCTCAATTCACTGACTTAGGTCTTGACATAATTTTAATTTATTTGAAATGTTATCTGTTTTCCGATGCAGTCATGCTTTATCTGTAGCACTCCTGAAAACTTATTTGGATTTTCTTAATTTTTTTTTCATGATAGTGTGTTGCTGTTTGTTTTCACGCTGCTGAGAATGCTTTCCCTATATATTCACTGGGCTTGTGCAAACATGCATCCTTTGCACAGATTCTTTTAACAGTTAATTTAAACAAAACCTCTCAGCCAATGTATCTTTCAGTTCATTTCTTGTTTGGCTTCCCTTAAGAGAAAAAGATCATATTATTTTACCTATCCATTTTGTATTAATAAATCAGAGTAATTGAACACTGGACAAAACTACTGTGAGAAGATGCATTCCTGTGTTCTTAGGGACCCCAAGTTAAGGTGAATGTCTTTCTGGAAAGTATTTTCTAATGAAGTATTTTTAGACCCAGTACAGACAAGGAATTTCTAAGGCCTGCTTTATATAGGACACCAGAATGGATAATCCAATGATCTCTTTTGCTTCTGAAAGTATTTGTATTTATGTTATATATAGCGTCTTTTAACTTCTGGTACTGTACTCTAATGCAAAATAAAGTGAAAATGAAGTATCTCATGATCTCCTAAAGTTATGAAACAAGGTATTTATTATAAATTGACAATATTTTAGAGGGTTTGAATTGAATTTTTTCCTGTAAGCAAAATATTTATAATAATAAATACTATTATGCTTTCCAGTGGATCCAGGAATTTCAGCACCTGCAGTGCTGATGATTTTGAGAACCTTATTCTAAATGGAGGAGGAAACTGCCTTAGGAATCCTCCCAAAACCAGTAATATTTACAAAGAACCTGTCTGTGGTAATAATGTGGTTGATAACAATGAAGAATGCGACTGTGGCAAACCGCAGGTAATGAATTAAATGGAACAGGATACTTGTATATTATAGTATAGTATAGTATATCATATCATATCAGTTGTATAATACTGGCCTTTTGGTATATCTAATTTGCATTATTTTGCAAGCAATATGAATATAAATTTTAGAAAAAGCCTAAAATCATACTTTGATTTTGATATGAACTCAGTTAGGGGTTCCTGGACTTCACAGAGCTTTGAGCCAATGCTTAAGAAAGTGCATTTTAGCACAGAGTATGTGGAAATGCCCGTGTTTTTTGTGCTGGTTTTAACAATGTGGATACTTCTGTTACATAGAAGAGACTACTTATCTCTAGAGCACTTACAGGTTTCCTAACTGTAACCTTTAAACTTAGTCCACAACACTTTTGTTGGTCATATTTGCATTGTCAAAATGTCCCTCAACACATGGGATATATTGATTCATTCTTTAGAAAACAGAAGTGCCTCAAAAAACACACCTATAAATTGAAAGGCTGTCAGCAAACCCTGGTTCCATTGTATAGGCCTTCTTCTAAGTCATTAAAATATACAAATATTTCTCTACATCCAACTGCTAGTGCAGTGAAAAAATAAGATGGGGGAAGAGGTGATAAGAAGTGTTACTTAAAAACCAAAGTGTTGCACTTCTTTTAGTGTCCATTTAAAGTGTAAACCTATCCTATAGCCCTGTGCCACAACACATCAAAAGAGATGTTTTTTCTGATGACTTGTAGTAAAAAAATACAGCCAAGCTGTATGCCGGTTTCCGTTAGAGCAGAGGCCTGTCAACCTCAGAACATGCAAGAGCGACAGTGTATGTAGAGTTTAGTTTGTCTGTGCACTTGGTTTGATGGTGTGCTTTCCTAGCTATATGGCGCAGTAAAAACAGTGTCCCCGTGTCCATGGCTGTTCTGCAGGAATGTACTAACCCGTGTTGTGATGCTGCAACCTGCAAACTCACGCCTGGATCGCAATGTGCTCAAGGACTGTGCTGTGAAAATTGCAAGGTAGGCTGTGGTTTATTAAGCTAAATTGATACTTATTACTGGTATTTTTTTTATGTTTGAAAAGAGCTGTTGTACTATCTCGTGACATATTTTCACATTATCAAACTACATTCACAGCAGAGAGCATGTAAGCAGAGAATTTGTCTAACAACTCTTGGCCAGTGGCTCAGAAATGGAATGTAATCTCTGCGTCACCCCTCGTAGGAGGCAGGAGCAATCAGGGCACTCAGTAGTAGTGATCTCCATTGTGCAACACCAAGTTTCTCCAAAGCCTGCGATAGTTGGATGCTTTTTAATTTGTACTTGTGTATGCATTTGTATGATCTACCCAAGTCCTCTGCAGGCTCAGCTCATAAACTTTATGACTACACCATATGAAACCGAGGGAAGTTTTGGATATTCGTTACGTATTGGTCTGAAAGGTCTTCCTTAAAATTACAAGTTTCCCAGTTGTCGTTGTTTCATGTAGAACTGCTGCTGCTGCAAAGTAAAAGTAGGGTGGCATTCCTCTCTGATTCTAGTTTAAAGTGGCAGGAGCGGAGTGCAGATCGAAAATGGATTTCTGTGATCTACCTGAATACTGCAATGGAAGCAATGCCTACTGTCCAGATGATGTTTATACCATGAATGGCTACCCTTGTGACAGCATGAAGGCATATTGCTACTATGGAGTATGCCAGAGTTTTGATTCACAATGTGAATCTATATATGGAAAAGGTATGTTTATAATGTAATGTAAAAAGACTTTTAGTCTCCAAATAGACATCTCATATTTTTCTTTTTCTTTCTCATATTTTTAAGACAGTGTAGTGGCTTACTGAGATTCATTATTTTTCATACAGGGGCACGAAAAGCACCTGATATATGCTTTGAAAAAGCAAATATTAAAGGAGATAGGTTTGGAAACTGTGGAATGACCGGTGGAGTGTACAAGAAATGTCCTGTTCAGTAAGTCACCAGCAATAAAAACTAACCCTAAAACCTTCAATGTGAAAAACATATTGTTACAAACTCTCAGAGCATGAGATTTAAGAGAAGAATATTTGCTTGAAATGCAAGCTAAAAAGCTTGGCTAGACAGTCTGTTTGCACTGATACTGGGTTTTTTTCTGCTCACCTTGTCTCTGAGTGTTATTCGTTCAATACAGGCACAGTCTGTGTGGCAAGCTCCAGTGCACATCTGTTAGTCTCCAAAATCTTCCCGCTTGGAGTGTTGTCAATAATGCATCTGGGGTTTTGTGCTGGTCTTCTGACTTTGACTTAGGATCAGATGTCCCTGATCCTGCTCAAGTTCATGATGGAACAGCCTGTGGAGAAAAGAAGGTACGATGAATCACAGCAGCATTACAGAATATATTGCACCAACTGGAACGTTCTTAACTTTCAAAAGCACTACATAGTTCTCTTATTTGTATGCCATAATGTAATAAAAAAATCTGCTTTTTCAGATATACACATACAAAAAATTGATTAGCTCTTCAAAAACTGGGGTGCTACAAATCAGTGAACTACATCATTGGTTATTCAAATTACTCCATCAAAATGCATCCACTGACTTAAGAAAATCTGAGACAAATACAGCTATAAAATTGTGGAGTACTGAATGTTCTATCAGCCCTTTCTCTTGACATTTAAGCAAAAGCTGTAAACTTGTAAATGTATACATTTATATACTATATTTATAAAAGGATGGGATATTTTGAAGTTTTGTCTCTGAAAGACACTAAATACTTTTTCCAGGCCTGTGTAGATTTTGAATGTGTTGATGCAAGTCATCTGGGCTACAGCTGTGATGTAAAGCATAAGTGTAATGATAATGGGGTGAGTAGATTGTGTTTTCATGCCCTGTTTCTAGAAGACAAGAAATAGGTGTAAAATCCCTGCATAAAAGCAATAGCTAGCCAGATGACTTTGGTTTTTTCCTGATTTGTATTAAAAGTTAAGTTCTCTTTTTTATCTGTAATTCATGTTGCCAGTAGACTGTAAACGTCTTAGCACCAACATTGAAAGACATTTCTTCTGAATTTCCCTAGGCAATTTTCTGATATTACTGAGATGTCAAGTTGTGAAAGGAAAATAATCCTTTGAGGAGGACAGTCCAGTGAATCCTGATTTTTATATTTCTATATGGAAAATTAAAATGGAGTCCAAAGGTTGTAAAACCGATAAGTTCTTTGGACTGTAATATATTGCAGGCAAATAAGAAAACAAAGATTCACTTCTATAGGGGATGAACTTCTGGACTGGTATCGCTCAGTGTTTTGGGATGTTAAGGAGGGGGAGAGCTTACTGCCAGCTAATGCTTCATTTATTTCTATGCAATACTATGCAATACTTCCTGTTTCCACGTGCAATTCTTAATGTGTAACTCCAGATAGATACTGGAGGTTGAAAGCGGCCACCTCCAGAAAGGCGTTGTTCATTGGATTAATCCCTGTTGTATTGACTGTAGGTGTGTAACAACAATGGGAACTGCCACTGCAATTCTGGATGGGCACCTCCGTTCTGTAACCAGTCGGGCTACGGCGGCAGTGTTGACAGCGGTCCAGCTCACATAGGTAGTATAGTGAAACTGGCCTTCATTCTGCCTCCAGTGTCTGATAAAATACCTACTAATAGCAGGTTTTTTTCAGTCTCTTTTCAACTGTTTTTTTCTACTGCCTGGGACACTTAATCATGGACTGACTTGAGGAGCAAACATTATTATCTGGTGTGTGGGTTTGCAGACATGAAGGAAGTTGGTCCAAGGGAGACTTTGACCTCTCTTTTTGTCTGAGATAAAAAGCAATACATTAGTTGATTAGAATTACTGGGTTTTTTTTTAACTAGTTAGATATTTAGATATTTACTTAGGTATTTAAAACAGAGTTCTGATAAAATGGATATAACAGAGGAAGACTATAGCTTGAGAATGAAACCAGAAGCCTTTATATGTGGAAAGGGTCTCACAGAAATGAGAGGGGTTAAGGAGGTGCATGCAGCAAGTAGCAGTTGGCTCGGGTAAGAGCCATGAAATTCTGCAAAGGGAAACTGGAGTAGATTTTGCTGGCCTTCACACTGAGAGACCATGCAAGTGTGTTGTATTTATTAATAGCTTAGGAAGAGAAAGAAGATGTGCAGTTCAGTTGTGGGTAAGCAAATACAAAGTCTGCTTTAGAATTCTTGAAAAAATATATGGAAAAGGAAAATGTTCGTATATCATACAACATGGGCTGGGTAAGGCAGAAAGAACTTGTGATAACATAAGGCCAAATCCTACTTTTCTAATCAGAGCATTTGATAAATTTCAGTGGAGTTACTAGTTTTAATCCATAATAATTTGAAGATTGTAGTTCTTACAACAGACAAGTATTTTTAGCAGAAAAAAAATGCTTTCATATGAGGTTAAATAAGATTACTGTCTTACATTATTTTAATTCTTTTTCTCTAGATACATCACTTCGGGATGGTCTGCTTATTTTTTTCTTCCTTGTGTTGCCAGTAGTAATCATTACTGTATTAGCAGTAATTAAGCGTGACGCAATAAAAAGAAAGTTTTGCAGGAAAAGTAGAAGACAACACAGGTATATCACTTACTACCAATGCATATTTCAGTGCTTGAGAGCATGCTCCAGATTAATTTAGTAAGCCAGTTAGATGCTTTATCTATACAAAGAATTCCATACCTCCTGAAAGAAAAGACTTCCCTCCTACTAGTAGCAGTAAGTAGTTTAATAGCCAGTACCCTCCTATTAGGTAGTTTAATCCAGATACTCCAGCTGTCAGTTCTCAAGCATTTTTTCCCAAAATACATTGCATTTTCCTATAGTTATTGATAATTGTATTGAATGGACACGGGCACAGCGTATTGAAATTATTTGCCAAGGCTAGAAAGGAGTGGAGTCAGAAACAGAATCCTGATCTCTGAGCTGTCCCTTGTCCCTTGAAAAACAACTGCATCCCTGAAAGTAGTTAAACCAAATGGGGATTTGCCTGATGACATGGTTTTTATTTCAGGGATAACAATGTGCAGCAACCAAAGCAAAATAACATACCAAGTCGTAACACGAGAAATCATCAGGTAAGATGGATGCATACTTGCATTATTTCATGCTGAGTAATCCATATTATACAGTGCCTTTTCTCTAATATAGTTACTGATGACTTTGTGGCTTTTTGATACATTCAAACCATCTGAATGTCCAAGTAGTTAAAATAATTTATAATGTGTTAGGCAGGATTTCTGTTTTCCTAAGTATGAGCTTTGTTGCCTGCCCTGCCAACACAGGCTGTGGGTCTCTTTTTTCCATCTATGGGATGGAACAGGCTGCTACTTATCAGAGCAGACAAAGATTGAACTCTGAATTCTGTGGCCAAAAACCACAGAAGCTGCTTAGCTGGGCTGCGGATCTACTTCTGATAAAACAAAATAAAAATTATCAAAACAAAATGTTGCAAGAGAATATGACGAATGTCACAGCAAATGAAAATCAGTTCTAAAATACCGCTAGCTTAATACTGAATAATTAGCCACACTTTGATATCTGGGGGTTTTGTAATCTTGATTTTCTGTGATATCTTTTCTAGCCTGCCTCATCAAGTCCTGAGTTTTTTACCATATCACATTTCCCTGGTCCAAGGTTTGTAGTATTTAAAACCTTCTTTACTTCACATTTGCTGTGTTTACATTGCTGTATTATTGGAAATGAAGTTCTTAATGTCTCATGTCCTGCTTAGGAGGATTTTTCATGCAGCATCATATGAGATAAAATAGATTAAATGCTTGAAGGAGAAATGCTGTTTTACTGCTTGTATAGAAAACAGCGTAATGGAACTTGTAAATGCTACTAGTGACAGGGAGAGGAAAAGGGAGAGGGAGAAGCAGAGTTAAATAGATGTATAAATGCTAGCAACTATTTAAAAGTGGTAAAGAACCAGTTCAGCAATACCAGTTGTCTCAAGTCATGAAACACTTCACAAAATGTGTTTTCCACACTTCAGGCAGCCAGTACAAACCCAGTTTCCTCCAGTTCCTTCAGGACCTCAGCGACCTGCAGTCCTACCTAGACCAGCTGTCTGAAGTTTCCTGGGAACCCTCAAGCAATTCTGACAAGTAACTGATCTGAAAAAAATTAAAGATTGCAATCCTCCAGTCCTCTCGTTATGCAGCCAAAATGCGTTCTGGAAGCACGTACCTCTGGAAAAGACTTGATGCTAAGAGGCACAGAACACAGATTTTGTAACATCCCGTTATTTTGCTAATCGCTGCTGGTTGTATTTGTGCCTCTTCTACCTCACCTCTTTTTTTTACATCAGAAGCCTGAAGTAACTCTTGTTACATGAAATCTGTAACAGCATCAGAAAAACAGGACTCTTCTGAACCGTAGCCTTACTTGCAGGCCAAAGAGAAGTGAATTCAGTTATTTACAGACATAATTTATTCACCTCTAGTCATAGGCTGCTGTGAAAATGAGAACGTAGATTATCCTCTTGGGAAGTCTGCGGTGTCTACCTCCTGGACCATCCTCTCAGCAGTACGCTGCCGGGAACCTCCGTGGCTCCTGCTGCACGCAGCTGTACCCCACATGCCAGGCTTGCGGATGGTTCCTATGCCTTGCTCTGAGCCTTGTCTTGGGTCCAACCCTATCAGAGGTGGGATCCAGATCCCACCTCTGATTACCTGCTAGCTGCTTGCTTTCCAGTTCAGGTAGTTTATAAAAGTAACCTCATGTAGGGACTTTCTAGCAACAGAAAGAACCTCTGTAGCTAATGTATCTGAGTCTAAAAGAAACAAGCCATCTCTGCTGTTACAGAAAATGTGGAATATCAGGACGTACATTATACAACCTAACAGTGTTTTAATGTTTACTGGTTGTTACACTTTGAGATTTTTGCTAGAAACTGATTCCACTACAAAAGCAGCAGGTAACTTTTGTCATTCTAAATGGGATAATTGGGAAATGGTACCAATTTAAAATAAAATGTATGAAGTTACATAGTTTGTCAAAATGGGAACTTATGGAAAAGAAGCTGCTATGCAGGGGAAAACTCACTTGCGAGAACAAAGCTGTGGATGCTGATCAGTGTACATCAGAGAGTAAATCACATACTGACCCTGTTCACATGCAAACTTTGGGAATATGAACTAGCAAAAAGAGTGAATAAATTGTAGAATGGCCTCGCCAAGAAAATATTTCTAGTCCCTTAGATGGTGATTTCAGAGAAGAGCTGGACGAAGGAACCCAAAACAGCAGGCAAAAATCTGCATTGGCAAGGAGTATCTTCTGAAGAAGTGTTGTCTTTCTTAATTCCTTAGAATCTTAAATTGCTATTATCAATTAAATATTCCTATCATTTAGACCTTATTCACGAGCACATTACAATAATTTAACATAAATGATCTGTGTCAGCAGACTTAGCGTCTTGATTTTATGATAACAATAACCACTGCTGGGCACATCCGGGATCACTCAGCCGCCTGACGCTTCTGCGTTCACTAAAATGTCTTACTGAATTTATTATCAAAATAAAATTGAGTAAAACCGGTTGTTTCACGCACACGGTCAGACTGGACTCTGGAGCTCCCGGCGCCGACGCGCTGAAAGCTCCGCGCCC
>NW_010546636.1:0-11876 GCF_000687285.1 Phaethon lepturus | reverse complement strand
AAGGTCTTTTCCAACCTTAATGATTTTGTGGCACTGCAAGATTTGGACAATTGTAAGACCTGACATTATAGACGGGAAATTGAAAGGAAAGAAGTTCTCCGTGGTATACCAAAAAATCTCTGTTATAACAAAACAGAGGAGGAAAGTATCTTGTTTTAAGTGACTGCGCATGAAGGTGAGGCTAAAGCATTTTAACTGCTCACCTTCAAATTTGTGGATTTAATGGTATTGCTGTACAATCAACTTACAAAGACGCATCACTTTGTGACACTATATTTCCATGTAATAGAGTATACATTAAAGCATTGAGAATGGCAAAAATCAGCTATTGTGATACGGAAGTATTAACTGTGTTAGATAGTAGAATAAAGGTATTTCTGTGCTAAACTCCAAAACTTGGGTCAGGTAGTGGGAGACATACATAAGTTTCTAATGACTGATCAGAAGCCTCTATCTATTCACTTTTTCACTATAATAGTTTTCGCCAGTATATTAATTTTTTCCATGGACAAATCACTTAGTGAATTACTTATTTCCAGAGCTTTTAAAAACTAGTTGTTTCGGGGTTTTTTGGTATATTCAATAATACAGCAGCTAATTCAAGTTTGTATTAAAATACCTGACAGTAAGTAACTCTTAGACTCAACCTGGTCTTTAGAAAAGACACAGTCCCATATCAAAAATAAACATCTGCATTTCCTGCAGGCACATGATCGTATCTTCACTTAGCTTTACCTTGAAAAGAGCATACAGTTCCTCCAGTTCATCGATAGTAAAAGAAGTCTCTGTCACAATAGTCCGTACCTTTTGAAACATAACATTAACAGTTACGGATCTGAAATCCATGTCTCATTGAAAAGCTGATTTACATTTCAGAAACTGACTGACCTTAATCTTTGCAAAATTATTACAAAGTTACATTATTTCAGTACTTACCACATTGCGCTTTGTAGTATCTTCAAGGGTTTGGATAACTTTCAGCCTTTGTTTGAATCTCATTTGTTCAATTAAATCTGCTCGGATACTTCCAAATTTCTTAAAAGAGAAAAAGTACAGAGTAGTCTGTGTATTAGTATTTGGAATACTTAGCTTGCCTTTAAAGTATTTGAGAAATTAAATTAATTATGTGATATACCACAAATGGTATATGTATAAAGAACTGCTGTTAAGCTGTTTTTCTAACACATGACAAAGTTAAGAAGACTTCAGGAATATATCACTACATTTTATTTTTCCCAATAATTTATTTTCATTTAATTTGAAAGGTCTTTATTTACAAATCCTCACATTTCAAACCATAATCTCAGTAGTTTGAAACTTCTTGCCTGGCAAATCTATGAATAGATTGTTTCATAACTCCTTCTGCAGGGCTTTATTTCAAGTTGTCCTGAAATATCTCTTAATTGCTACTGGGAGAAAAGATATTTAGACTAACTGGATCTCTCATGGCTGAGGCAGTACAGCAGTCCTTACGTTCATGAGGGTCTGAAACCAAGAATCAAGAATGCAACTTCCATTAAGAAGAAGATTCTCTAAAGTGCCCAAGTCTTATTTTCAGAAGTTTTTTTTTTTTTCCCCCCACAATCCACATAACAGTCTCAGGGAGCTCCCTCATGTACTACAGAAGCATCTTACAGGAAAACCTATTAAGAATAGTATTCTGTGTTTTCGTATGTAAAGGAATGCCTAAACCCTAAGATTTATTTGTGTGAACTACACGTAGAAGTTTTTTGCCATCAAGAAAACACTTGTAACATTATTTAGAAATGCACAGATGACCAGCAGGAACAATAATGCCAGATATCAAGTATGCCACATGTAAAACTAAAAGGGGGTGGCAAGATAACGCTTTCATACAGGATGGATTTATATTTCCAGTGCAAGTGCATCTACATAAGCGGGTCATAATTTGCTAGCACATTCTTGTGTGATCAAATTAACACTAAAGCTGCATCTGTCTGTAAAGCTGTGCACCTTTATCATGTACGTCGGGAGTAAAGCAATGTTTCATGTATTTGGAGCATTCTGCAAATAAAGAATTCTTGAAAAAAATGGAATCTAGATAAACATCCATGAATATCAAGCATCACAGAAGTCACAAAACCTTGAAAACAGAGGTCTTTCATGGCTCTGAGGCCAAATCTATTCCAGTAATCATGGCTTATTCTCTGGTCCGGAGGCCAAATGAGGTGGTCTGTTCACATCCATACAACTAAAACTCATGTAGCCTACAGAAAAGGCAGGTTGCATGCAGTTACCTTCTGGGAATGGTCCCTTGCCCATGCTAACTTCCAAATCATACAAGCAATTGTTGGAAGTGTCACTTGTTCTAGATCAGAACTGCATCAAACCTTCCAACAACATAGAACTTTGAGTATCAGTTGTTTAGTTAAAATGGCCAAAATGCAAATATGACTATAGAATGTTAGGCTTAAATGTTTAAGGCCTATTTCTTTCCAAATTAACACACAAATCAGAGCTGTTATGTGCTTAAGTCCTTTGAATATCTGCATATACACTCCATTGACAGCTAGCGAGCTATGCACAGGCTTTTAATGCTGTAGTGATTATGCATTATTTCAGTCACTTCTATTGTAATTATTGTAACATCAGGCTCTACGGCCTCTGAATTAATTGCAAAATTGAATGGAAAGATAAGAGATTTCTTACTAAAAAGTACTTTCAGTAAATGAAAAAATTACTGGCAGGGTAAAATGTACTTGTTACGTATATTCTCTTATTTCGGGAATGTTTCTCTCTTAAAAGCAGAAAGTCAGTTCAATATCATCACAGAGAGGGGTGCTAATTGCTTAATTACCAACACGCCAGCTTTCACTGGAAACTTCTCATACTTGTATACGCCATGATTACCCCAGAGCTGGACAGGATCAGAGCATGATAGGAAGTAGCTCTTCATAAAACAATCCAAATATTGTGCTTTTGTCAGTGCTATGCCTTTACCAAGTTCTCAGACTCATCACGCTCCCAGGACAAATGTCATAGGACAGTCTGCAAGGGACAAGGTTTCCCCCTCCTCACGGGTGGTGTGTGTGTGTTTGAGGGAGGGCAAAGGACTTCAGGAATAAGCATTTTTTTTCAGCTGTAGGTCTTCCTATTTTTTTCATAAGCAACAAAATGTCTAGAAGATTAAGGATAGGTGGTTACCCAACAAGTACCTTTAGCAGCTTAAATTCTAAAACTAGCAAACATATGCTCACTTACTTGATAATTCACTCTTTGTAGCTGCAATAAAGCTAATGGTGAGTTCCCAGCCCTGACTGCACACAGCTAATTGAGGAACATAACAGTAATTGAGGAACACATGCCTTGGAATTTTTTTATCTTGATAGTTTACTGTTGAATTGTTAGTTTTTTTTTTAATAATCAAATCAATCAACAACAACTGTGCTGAAACTAATTCTCTCTTTGCAGCCATCTCCTGCTTTCCTCACAGTTCTTCACTCCCCATGCTATTTGTTTTGCCTAACTATACTGGAGTACAGCTGGTTATTTATCTAGAAGGAGCTACAAGGTTCTGTGCTGCATAAGCCCCCAAAATACAGGCTGGCTTTGCATCTAAAAGCAGTTAAGCCAATGCAAACTGTCTTCATGATGAGGAAATCAGAAAAATACAAGGGAAACAGAATTTCACATAAACATCCTTCTCCTCATTCTATCCTTGTGTGAAGGACTATACATCTAACTTGACTTGGTTTGCCCTTCAGTGTAGAACACACTAAGGACTACCTCCTTCTTTGTCAAATAGAATGTTATTAAAGCAAGGAGGTTTTAGGGACATAAGAAGTGCCTCTGAAACAGCTGTCATATTGCTAAGTATGAACCTACATCTTAAGCTAAAAATACTAATTTACCCTGCATATCAATGGAAGGAAAAAAGGAAATTAAGAAGAATAACTCTTTAAAGTTACTCTTTAATTGTTATAAAAAATTAATATGGCAGTGAAATCATCAGGGATATTTTAATCGATGGCTTATTTTTAAAATTTAAGGACAATGAACTGCTTTGCAAATTTTAGGGTTTTTTGCAGACTTTGTCCTGTTCTTTACAGATATTAGCTATTACCAGCTCCTTTCACTTGAAATTTTTTTAGCTTTGGTGATAATACAGAAGCTAGTCACCAGTGGTCATAATCAGCACTTGCTGAAAAAAAAAAGAAGATACAAGAAACAATGTTCCACTGATAATAGAAAGGTCTTCTGAAATCATATAGACTTTGTTAACATTTCAGTTTGGAAAGCAAGAAAAAGCTTAGATGAGAATTAACCTTTTCTGAATTACAAATTCATCCTTTTGTTTGTCAACCACTTTTTCATTGTGGGCTGCTCTTTGATGCTGTAGCCTTCTATACAAAACAGCTCCAATTAAAAGTTTTGATTAGAAGAAAAAGAAAGACTAACCCCTTTCTCCTGCCCCATTTCAGACTTCTGAGATGAGTCTGTATTTCTTTTACGTCCTTTCAGCTCCAAGCAAAGCCAAACTATAGAGTATCTATTTTCCCTGTAAAGCAGAACTAGTGTGGATTAGCAAGTTCCTGTTAAGAAATCCTGTCCTACCTCATAGGAAGACCTGATTAGTCTGAAGATATCCACCTCAGGATAAGGCTCTACATCATCACTGAGCAGTGAATGAAGATGAGGAATGGGCGGAAGAGTGCTGCCCTTATTAGTTACGCTGTCCAAATATCTGGTGGGGAAAAACAAAAAGAAATGAGAAACCCAAGATTCATTTGTACCCCCCTCCCTTCTGAGGGTTAACAGAATAAGGATTATATAGAGATTATAAATGTGAAAATGATCAAGCCCCTCTCTACTAATGAACTACATGATTTTTGACATCAGTAATTTGCCAAAAACTAACACTGCTTTTTCTCAAAGAGAGCTAAGGTAACCCATGTCATTCATTATCCTTACCAAGAAATAGCTCAAATATAGCTAGTCACAAAAGAGTGGCTTACTGAACAGGTTTGTTGCTTCTGGCTGTTTGAATATGTCAAGGGAAGTATGACACCATGGGAACACGGATCAGTGTGCTTCAGTCTACATATCACCCTGCCCTACTAGTGCCGAACCTTGACACAAGAGGCTTTAAGGGCTTGCTCCTCCCACCAGTGCAGCTGCTGTAGATCATGTATCTTCTACCCTGCAGCTGCAAAACACTTAATTCCTCAGCAAGCATTGGGACTTCAGAGAAAACACAACCACAGTCATCTTTAATCCCAAAGAGATTAACAACAGACTTCAGTAATGCTATACCAATGAAACTTATTAGGAAAATATTCCAAAGTTTCAGCAGCATCTTGAAGACTAAACACTGCTACCAAACACGAGGAAATCAGAGGTTGCACTCAGCGGTATTAGTTTGTATTAAATGACTCAATCCAGTCTATTTATCAGCCTCTTGTCACTGAAACCTATTCATTCAAGAGCCTACTTAATTTTTGAGCTCCATTTAGTCCATTCCCAAAACAATTTCCCTTAAGATCAAGGCTTTTTCTTAGCAGTATTTAAAAGGTAGCAGGCAAAAGATGAAGTAACAAAAACCATGTAAATCAACTAAAATAATCAACAAAAAAAGTTTCTATAACCAGGTTTAGGAAGTTTATTTTAATGTCTTGAAATAAGAATGTATATCTTGTTGGACACTTACCATTATTTTAAAATAATATAAAGAGTACCTTATATGGGTGAAAAGGGACGATAAGCATGTACAAGATTTACATATATTGTACTGGTTTAAATTGAGTATTTCAACATAGAAGAACACAAATCAGAAAAGCAAGCAAAAAGAAAAATAAAATGAAGATAATTTATTTTCTGTAATAAATACCTTCCCAAGACTGTCATGGCTTCTCCATCATCTTTACAGCTAAGCAGCTTGTCTACATTAGCATCGAGGACAGCGAGTGCTAATTGAAATATCACCTTTATTCCTTCACAGAAGAAACAATCCACAACCACCACTGCACTTTCAAATGGCATTACACTGAGGAAGAGAGTGAGGAACCAGGACAAGGAAATGGTGGATATTACACCCAAGTCCTGCATGCAGTCATAAAGCTGGGGAACATAGTCACAAGCCAACTCTTCAAAGACACCCTGATCCACCAATGCTCCTGTTGAAAATAAATAAGTTGGAAGCCTGTTAATTCAGAGGCAACTGACCACATCGCCATTTAGGGGAGAAAGATATATATACGTATATTCTATAGGTATAAATACAAAACCTAAAAATATTCTACACGATGCTTACACCCATTTTCTCACTTTCAGATAAAGAACAGATTCTATTCCACTACGGAGCTGTACATACCAACTGAACTGTAATAAGTTTTTTTTGTTTTAATTATATACTTCATAAGGGTCTAGGACCTACAGAAGTTATATGATGGCTTAGTACTCACCACTACTAACTAGAGTTAAGACGTCTCAGCATCACCTGTTGGAGGAGGCCAGGATGACTGTCTGTGAGGGTTTGGATTTATTATTTCAAGAAAACCCTGTGTTATACATACCTATGCCATAACATCAGTGTCTTAAGCAGGCCAGGAAGAATCATTTCTAAGGCTGAATGAGCATCTCAGGCATTCGTCAGCTACAGTAAATACAGTTTCCCTGACAAACTGAAGAGCCATTCACTTCCACATACAGGAGGAAACTGTCATCTCACAACTATAGCATTCAGATACTTGTGCCCTTTCAAATCAGAGGTAAACAGGCATGAAGACTTCTATTGCAAATTGCCAAAGCTCCTGTTTCCACCTTACCTTAATTATGTAACTGTATCATCTAAAATTCAAATTTTAGCCTCCCATGTCTTTTTTATTTACTTTGTTTAAGTACACTTTAGAATGCCATCTAATCCTAAGTAAGTGAAAAACTATTAACTATCACAGTATCTGCTTAGGTAACTGCGTCTGTGCTCCTGAGCAAGCTGTCTTGCCACTAACATTCACAGTTATATCAATGCCACACATACATCTACACATATGCTTGTTTCAATACAAATAATAACAATTAATTTGGTCAATTTTTATACTGTAATTTTAGAACATTTCCCCTTAACATACCGACAACTCTTGTGTTGTAGTAGTCAGGCAGCATACGTTCACACAGAGCCACCAGCAGCCAGAAAGCTTCCTCCTCTTTTGCATAAAGGAGGAGTACTGAAGTGACGATATTCATAGCCTAGAAGAAACAGAAACTGCTAGACCCATTTATTCAATACCTAGCACAGTAATTGGACAGACAAGTGGTTACTATGGTTAGGAAATTAGCTGTATCTCCCCCTGCAGATCCCAAACTGTTCAAGTATTTTCCTGTAAAAACAGGAGGCAATGTTTTCCCAGTGCTCAAAGGAAGGCTTATGGAAGCCTCAAATACACCACAAAAAATTGTTAGGTTGTTTTGGGTGGGTTTTTTTGGTTTGGTTTTGTTGTTGTTTGTTTTTTTAAGGAGGAAATAAAATCAAGAGTTCTTTTCATAATCAAGGGCCGCTCAGGTCTGCAAGCATGCAGTTACACTGCTACTGATATTCTGCCAAAAGGTGCTCTTGGGGAATCTGGGTCTGATGCAGACCAAACGCCTCCTACAGCACTAACGATGGCCGCTGCTGTGCCACTCCTCGTGGTACAGCATGGGCACGTCTGCACTCCCCACGCTTGCCACTCCTATGAAAAGGTCAAGACACAGCATCTGTGAGCCAAGGCAAACGCCTGTAACAGTGTCAGTCACAAACAAGCAGAGCTCAGTAAAACAAGAAGTCTCTCGCTGTTGCTCACTCTCCATGTTTGACTGTGTACACGGCAGTTTTTTTATGGCCTGTTGCACTCCATTTCAAGTATCACAGCCTTGTACAACGACCTCTGAATTGTTTGCTTACAGCCTTTGACTAGACATCTGTTAGTCTGAAGAAATGAAGTATTTCGGCACCATTTTCTTCTCACTTTGCCTCATAAGGCATTAGCTGCTCATTTCAGATCTTGTAACATTTTAAGACTCCAGCTTGATCATTACCTGTTCGAAAGAGCAACTAAGGTTTCAACTGAAACTCAGAACAGTGTTACAACTCTGTCAAAGTCTATGCTATTCCTTTTTATCTTGTCTATCATGTATGAAATACTTCAGCGCCTGAATTCTCAGTGCAACTGTGAATCAGCATTCTGAATGCCATGGACCAAGTCCCAAGGCTATTAACAATTACTGTGGCAGCTTTAGGAACCAAAATCACAGTGTCTTTCTACTGTTACTCTGTTAAATAACCTTTAAAAAAAGTTATTGTAGCTATTACTTAGTATTATATTTGCTATTAAATATTTTATGATGGTATCTGTTAGAATTACTTGCACTTTCCTTTACTTGTCTTCTATCTAGGAGTCTTAACAGTCAGAGAATAATCAGGCTTCTTAATGCTCATGAATTCAAGTTTCCTTTTTGCAAAAATAGGTAGGAAGACAAAAACAGGGCCCAGGTGATACGTCAAAGTTACATAGCAAGAAAGAATGATTTGGGACCAGAAACCAAAGTGACCTGAATCACAGGCATAAGAACTCCAAAACCACACACTGGTCAGCATTAACTCTACCGATACATAGTTGTGATGCACAGTGATAAGGTATCTTCTAGGGTGCTTTATTTTTGGATTTTTTTTTTTTTTT
The DNA here is from genome assembly GCF_000687285.1 of Phaethon lepturus. NCBI lineage: Eukaryota > Metazoa > Chordata > Aves > Phaethontiformes > Phaethontidae > Phaethon > Phaethon lepturus. The sequence goes on along the minus strand of NW_010546636.1, from coordinate 3,201 downwards.
TAGTTTTGTTTTGAATGATTGAATGGCATCATTGAAAAAAAGTAAAGGAGGTTCATGAGGGTTATTACAACTAATACATTAAATAAGTAGGTAAAAATTTAAGGCTGAACAATTAAAGGTTTTTGGGTTTTTTTCTGCTAAAAAAAAAAGAAACTTTCTTCAGGGTCCATTTGTCATTTTCTGTAGAGGCACTTCAGGACAGCTCTGCTGTTATCTTATCTTCAGTCCAGTCTCTAAATTTATGAGCAGAAAATATGCTTACAGAAAACTACACACATCTCAGCATGTGCTGCTAATACTTCTGTTAGAGTAGGTCCTTGAGTCAAATCCCTCTGACCCCAGCATTACTGTAATTCTGCAGCACTGAGGCTTTACCTCACAGCATTATACACGTATCTGTGTACTTTACACAGCCAAATGCTCATGTTCATGGCTGAAGAAACAGGAGTATAAGGAAAGAACTGGAATTCCAGAAACTGAAGGAGTGCCAAGGTTTTCAAATTACCTGACAATATCCTATGTTTGGATTTCTAAAAGCATAAGCTGTCAAGACTCTCCTTAGAGCAGCAATACCCATCTCATTCTGGAATGCAGGGTGTTCTGGTAGGGAGCGGTGCAGATCCCTTTCTATCTCCTCTGTAGCAAGATTATACTTCCCCATCGATTTCTCCACTAGGTCCTCATAATAGCCAGGATGAGTGGCCATTTCATTAATGGCTCCTGGGAGTGGGAGAACAGTATTAAAACAAGAAGAGAAAAAGCAAGGGTTAGCAGATACAGTATCCCAACATGATCTTTTAATCTTGAATGTCACCAACAAGCACTTTGAAAGCAAGTATGAAATGCTATTTTTATAAAGGTGATTTAAAAAAAAAAAGGAAGATGATAAAACCTCTCTCTCAGCCAGAAAGAAACAGGAGGCATGAAGAACAAACCAGCTGTGTAGTCACATGGTATCATGAGCTCTCTCTGCAGCTGGCTGTGGGTTTGATTATCCTAAATAACTCAAAACATGCCTCTGAGAAAGCTACTTGCCCTGAGGGGGGAGTAGATTAATGCTTTGTTGCAGACAGTATGATATCTCAGCCAAGAGCAAGAAACAGGAACCCCTGAACTCTATATTCCTGCTTCTGAAAATGACTCTGTCACCTTGGGCAGGGCACTTAGCCTGTCTTAGGGATACTACTGCATGCTCACAGAGTTGCTGTGAGATTGCACTGCTGACTTTAAACCTTCTCTGGAAATTAAAATCTCAGCAGCAAAGGAAACCAAATGTCAGTAGCACAAAGTGATGCACACGGAATAAATACTAATTACACATATAACATGAAAATTGGTCCAAACTAACTATTAATCAGACACGGTACAGATCTGTGCATTCCTGTGTTTATTTCCTGAAACCATTTGTTTAATACCCAACAACAAAGAGAAGATTAAGCAATATTAGGAAAGGAATAGAAAACAAAACAGAAAGCATCATTAGGTCATCATATAAAGTCCCTGGTGTGCTCATATCCTAAATGGTGTGGGTAGTTGTGGTAACTATCTTGGGGAGGGGCAGAGCTAGAGAAGGCATACAATAAGTGAAAGGTTATGAAGAAGGCCTGAGGTATGGGCTGATTTCCATATAACTAATACTAAAATGAATAAGAGTCTACAACTTTGAAAAAAAGCCTAAGGGGACACAGGTCCAGAGAATCCTTGATGGCACAGAGGATGGACAGAAATATTTTATCATCATTTTCACATACTGGGGGCACCTAATAAAATGATAAAGTAACTTTTTCTTTATTATTTAAAAAAAAAAAATATATTGGTTCCATACAACATACTTAAACTTTGGAATTCCTTGCAACAACTTGCTGTGAAGGACAGAAGCTTAACTGGATTCAGAAATGATTAAACAAATGGGAAGTAGGCCTGCTGGTGGTTGCTGAACATCCAGAAGCCGCTAGACTGCTGGCTTCTGGTAACAGAGTGTGCATTCTGCTTTTTTATATTCTTCCCCAATTATTCTGTTTGAGAAAGTGTATTTACTGGTCTAAACAGAACTCTTGTCTAAACCAGTCTGGCGCCTGCTAACAATCACTGTCTTACTTGCTCCAAATATTTTTAGATGCTTATTATCTGCACCTTTAAACATCTTTGAAATCCTCTTTCCCTCACGCTTTTGCTCACATCCCAGTCACATTCAAATGAATTCCTACCTGAAAATAGCAGCCAAAGTTCCCCTCTCATGCTTTCTGGAATGCCCTTCAGCACAAGGTCTCTGGTTTTCTCTGTACGATACATACAGACTCCTTGGCCATATTCAGCAAAGTGAATCTTCCAGGCCTGTTCCTTCAAGAACTCTTTAGCCTAAAAGCAAAGGAAGGCAGGCATAAAGATACAGCTTCCCCTTCTAACACTCTGCCCCACTGAATGCTAAGTGCTAAAAAGCCTGCAACGTCCTAACTTTCCAAGTGAGCAAGAAATAACTTGGCTACAGCCCAATTCTCTTCTCAATGGGCTGTCTCCTCCCATTTCTTAGTTTCTACCCCAGTAGACCTTGCTGTTTAAAGAATATCGTTGAAGCAGCTGTACTTAAAAGCAGGCATACCACCTCTCCTTGATTTACATCCAACTTTGCTTTTTTTATCTAGTGAAGTTGTTTGTATTGGTAAAACGACAGCATGTTCATTATTTCTGTGAAAAATATTGCCTCAACTGTCTGTAGCAGCATGAAACTCAGAATTCTGAGTCAGAAACACAGATTTTAAAGAAAAACATAATTTAGCAACATCTTCAGTTAGGTACAGCACTCTGAGGTGTATTTTACCAGCTTGGGGTTGAACTCCTCAGGTGACCTCCGTCGATACATTGTCATTAAAGCTTGCGTTGCTGTTGGAATGCCATTGTCATTGAGATTGAACTGTCGCTCTCCCTCCGACTCAGAGCTGATGCTTTTATGAGGGCTGGCAGAAATTAAACTATTTGATCTTGTAAACACCTGTAGAAAATAGTCACAAGCAATACAGACATGGGGCTGAGCCAGTGTGTGGACTTTTTACTTCATTTTACTTCAAAATTTATACACGCTAACAGCTAACAAAAGCTAAGCAAATTAAGTCACCCAAGTACATTCACAGGCTGAGCATATGACAGCAGAAGTTAAACCAGTATAGAATAATGAAATGGTTTCCAGTTTCTCAATAGCTTCCT
>NW_010546635.1:25357-33620 GCF_000687285.1 Phaethon lepturus | reverse complement strand
AAAACCTTGCCACGCAAACCCAGTACATCTTGCAACTATTATTCATGTGGAATTATATTGAAATGAGAATGCCTGCTGTTGAGCTGTGTGATTAAATACTAGTTACTTCTATCACTATATAGAAGTTACGGTCACACAAATTTTGAATAGTCCACATGTAACGTAACATAAGAAAAGCTTTTTACAGGCACTTCTCTTTAGATATGCCCAATAATTTTTGTCACTTACCAGAGTGGGATGAGTTTTCAAATTCTTGTGTTAAGTACAATACTAATAGTTTTAGGTGAGAGCTGTGTGCATGTGCAGTATCCATCTCTATAGCTTTATATTTAAATCTTCTGACCTCTATATTAAAATCTTCTGTGTGGTAACAGTTATTTGGTGGCTGAAGATTGCTAGAAATACTTCTGTGATTTGCAAGAGATGCATATATATGATTGAATAAGAGGGTGTTTGTGTGACCTCGTTATAAATCACTGACCTATCTGATTACTGCCTGTCATCTGAGCTGTGAAGGAGAATTGGATGTTCAGATTATAAACTAGTATTTTGTTTCTGCTCTGTATCTAGCATCAGGTGGATAGAGACTCATGCCATAACCTGGCCCATATTAGATGCTCAAAGGATCCCCTTTATTAAGGGCACTGTTCCTGGCTTGTCTGAGGAGATGTGGCTATGGAACAATTTCCATATGCTGTAGGATCATACTGAGCACCCAGATGTCTAATCTTTGTTAATTTTCTGATGAATAAATGACTTAGATTTTGGCAATTGTGCATAGATTTTAGAACCAGATTTATGACTGGCAGAGGAACTAATATGTTGCATGGTTTGCATTTTTTTTTTCTCAGGAGGTAATTCCTTATCATCTCTCCACATCTCCCATTCTGTCTGAGGGAACTGCTTTAATGGAAGCTCAGATGAAGAGGAACTCCATAGACAGGATAAGAAACCTGGACAGCAGTGCATCCTCACAAGTACCACCCCAAGCCCATGGATCACAGCCTTCTGCTGAAACATCACCAGTCTGTAGCTCTGTGAAAAAAAGGAGGAAAAAGAGGAGGAAGTCTACCCATAAAATAGACAGCTTAAAAAGAGAGGACAATGGAGACACATCAGAAGATGAAGACATGTTTCCTATAGAGATTAGCTCAGAGGAAGAAAAAGAACCATTGGACAATTCAAGGTATCACAGTGGAATTGAGAGAAAGAATGGAAACCTAATGCTGGGTTAATGTTCCATTCCATACCTTCTAACAGTAATTTCTATCTAAGTCAGTACGTATGGTTGATGAACATGTTTCTTTAAGAAAAACTTTTAAGCTAGAAAGCTGTTGAGAATGTTACTAACAAAACGCATGAAAATGACATTGAAAACATAAGAACAATCCTCCATCATGCTGTGAACTAGAAGGTGTGAATCAGACCATGTTTCTCTATCTCTTTTTAGTTCAGGTTATACTAATTCTTCTCTACAGTAGGATTTTTCTGTTACCTGGAGTATATGACCGTTCACTAATCACCTATGGATTTTAGATGTCACGTCGTTCCCTATACCTAGGATCCTCGTTCCAGATGTGTTTGTTGATGAAGTATCTGACATAAAGGCTCCTGCAGTTTCTACGTTTTCTCAGTCTGCATCTTACCCTCGTTCAGATGGAGAATGGTCACCTCTTCAAAGGTACTTTTTCTGGTAGTACAGTTCTGAATAACTTTCATTTAATATCTTACATGAAGTCCTACTAAAAATTTTGGTATCAGACATGATCACTGCCAACTACTAGGTGAATGCTTTCTATATTTGAAATCAGGCAGTATACAAAAACTTCAGGTTAGCTTTTTCCTTGATTCAGCAAATGCATGCATACAAATGCAGGTCCACAAATTCTGAAGAGTATTTGTATCTGTTCATGTCACTTTGCATATAAATACTGTAAGAGAGGGTAGATGTTTTGTGAAATCTGAGTCTTTGCCTGATACATACACCTTGTAAGGGCTTCAGTGAATGCAGGTATATAAATCTTTAGTACTTTGGGTGCAATCCTTTTAAGAACTAGCAAGATTGGAACTGATGTATAAAAAGAAGATTTTTTTTTTTAATGAATAAGAATATGAGCTTCTTGTGTCCCTTTCAATGCTGATCTGTTGGATTGCAGAGGTAGATAGACACGAAATATTTATTGTGTGAAAAGAACACATGCAGAACTTCGGTTACTTCTTCCTATATGTGTATTTGTGTGCAGATTGATTTGGACCTCATCTCTTGTGTCTGTGGAACACTGTAAAAATGGGACAATTTTTTATTTGATGTGTACTGCATTATAATTCCAGTGAAATCTGCATGTGTATCTGTGCACACGTGCCCCGCATCCTCCACGCAGACTATAGGAGTGGGGCAGTATTCACAAGACCTTATCCTAAGAAGGGTAATCTCAATAGACTGCCTCTGGAGTTGAGGGACAGAGAACAATGAAATGATTTCAGAGCAAGGGCTTAATTTGAACTGCATTCTGGAAGAAACTTTCTCCGCTGATTGGAGCTTAATGTGACTAGCTTCACTAGTCTGGTGATAGCGTGTGTCAGTACCCTGCCCGTTCGGTGGCTTTTTGAACTGTATGTTGTTTGTTGCTTGACTGCAGTATTCTGGATTTTGAAAATTCTAGATGTAAATTCAGCATTCATGTAGCTAATGCACAAAGAGCTTATGTTAATCAGCACTTGTGAATAATGATACCCTATTTTTCTTTCTACCAACATGCTGTGCTATCCAGTAAGCCTATAGATTGCACAGGGCAATCCTCTCTTCTCACTGTTCCAGCAGACGGAGGCCTATCTAACTCTTGTCCTCAACAATCTTCTCACTTTTCTCCTCCAGACAGGTAGAACAGTTGTCCTCCTTCTTTTCTGGGCTGCTCTTTAATCCTTTTAGCACATTAATACGCTTTTAACACATTAATTGTTGAATTTATGACTGCACTTACTGCTAACTCAGACACTTTGAAAGAAAGTGATATTGAAAAACCTCTTCCTCTGCTTACTTCTTTGTGGACATTGACTGGAGGTTAAGTTGCCTTGATGAATCATCCATTGAATGAGGGTGGCTAGTATAAAATCAGGCCAATGAAAACCTGGGTTAAAACTGAAGTTTATTAAGGCGGTAACAAAAAAAGGAAGAACTTAGCTAGTGAAAACTTACATTCCTCTGAAGATCAACATTTCTATGTGGCTTTTTATAATCAATGCATATTTTAAGGACATTTTTATCCCATGATTTCCTGAGTTGTTTGCTTGTGTGTAGGTTGCAAAAGTAAAAGCAAAACAAAGGCCTTGGAGAGTAAGTGAGCAATAAGGAGTGCAAAATTTGTAATGGGAGGAGCCCAGTACCAAGAGAGGACTTCTCTTCCCATGTTCCCTGGTTTGAGAGAGGGGAAGACTTTCTGTATGTTGGACTGCAGTGGGGGAGCATCTTCTAGCATAAAGGTGACACAGTAGATAAGGTGTCTTGCCTAAGGTTTAGGAGACCCAGAGTTAAGCCTTTGCTGTAGTCTAGGGTTCCTCTGACTGTGGACTCTTTTCCACAGAGCTGAAAGTGGATACAGACACTTTTTATGATGTCTTAAATTCAAGACGTCTCAAGATTCTGCAGCCAGGCCTTTTCTGTCCATTAAGTCAGTGAAGAGAAGTCACAGCAACTCAGTTAAAAAATTTAAAGTAGGTGTCTGAACATGACTTCTACCAACTCTCCATTAGGGCTGGGGAAGCTATGAGTAATAGATCAGGCTAAATTGCTCATTGCCTATCTCAACATAGATGCTGTACTATGTGCCTAAGGCTGTACTGAAACCGATAATCTTGAGGTTTTCTCAGCTGCTAGGTCTGCCCTCTTTAACCTGACCATGTTGCAGCACCAAGGCAAGGTGAGATCCTGGGACATTCAAGGCTGTTCTCCTCAGTGTTTTTCATGGGAAAGAAGGGCAGCACAGTGGCTGGGAAGGAACAGTGATGTGTTCTGGGTGGCTCCATGAACTTTGCTCTGGAGTTCACCTATCCTGCCATCTAGGAATACAGCTAAAGGGATGTGGTAACTTACCTGAGTAAGGCTCTCACTGTCTCTGCAAGTGTTTTCCTCTATGTGAAATAAGAAACTCTATTATGGCTGCCTCAGAGGAGGTTCAGAGGCTCTCAGCTATTGTGACATGTACATGAGGTAGGCCTCTTCTGACTATCTTTTCCCGGTTTATTTGGCCTCAGTCAAGACAGGACTTTTTTGCAGGTCACACTGCTGCTTTCTCAGGGCTGTCTTTGCTTTCAGTGGGAAACACTGTGAAGATCAGGGTGGTTTGCCATTGCAGAACTGCCAACTACAGGCCAAGTTCCTTATTGTTTGACATTGGATTACATTAAGTGCAGTCATAGCTGTTAGGGAATACGTAGGTCTGTGACACAAATATTCAGCATTTATGGGATGTGAAACAGATATGCTGATCTAAATGACTGAACTGAGGTTTCCCTTCCTTCTTGTACAGTGTTGACAGGATGGGTGGCTCTAGTTTGATCTGTAGTACCTGCAGCTATCTGTGTAAGGCAAGCGAATTTCAGCTGGGCTGGGTCAGTGCCTAACTTAAGGACAGGGGAATTGCAAGGCATAGTTCAGCCCAAGACAGATGTCTTGGTGGTGTAAGGAATTAACAACCCATTTTGAGTCTGATCCACAGATGCGCTTGCAGGATACTATCACTGGGTTGCAAATCCTATGTGGTCTTGGTATTTGGCCTTATTGACCCCCTAGCGCAAGTTTAACATTACTCCAGGGTTTAACTTGACCTAACACAGCTAAAAAAAAATCAAAGGAATGTGATTGTGAGCTTTATTATTCTTCAGTCTCATTTTACTTTGGTAGCAATAGTATGAAGTGAGTAGCAGCCAAAATAGTCTCAGTGCAGGCAAAGGAGATGACATCTAGCATTACCTATGGAAGCAGAACTATACAAACAGGACTGTAGTAGGCATAATTGCCATCTGCATCCCTAAACTACAGAGATTATTGTTGCTGTCCCAGAAGGATATTAGTTGGAGAGAGTAGCTATTGAGTGTGAAATGTCAACAATACGGCATATGAAGAAAAAAGTAAAAGTATCCAGCTCTTATCAGGAGGCCACCAACCCTGTATTAATGTTTGTAGGTGGCATAGAATATTCCAGTTTATGTTCCAGATGATATAAGGAATGAGAATGCTTTAGTGTCCTTTTATGCAAACAAAATTATCCCCTGTTTACCTTTTGGAGGTGTATTTACAGTATGATTTGATCTTGGGCCTTTTAAATTAAGATGACATTGCAACGATAATTCTCGTCTACACTGTGGTTGAATTAGCATTTATACACTAATCTACTAGGAGAAGTCAACCGAAAAGAATTCTGAAGATCTAACATTTTGTTACTGCTAAATCCTTATATATTATTTTATATAAAAGTATTATTTATAGAATAAGAATTAAGATGTCTCCATTGTGCTTGTATTGAAATTTCAGTAGATAGTGTATATTTTGTGTACTTTGTTTTGGGAGAGTGGGTAATATTTTGGGGGTTAGATGCTCACCCTGTTCCTAACTCACCATGATTATACTTGTAGCTATATCTGCTCTGAACCAATAACTCAGACGTGCATAGATTGTTGGGCAGCCTTTCACAGCAAGAGCCTTCTCTGAGCAGAACTCTGCTTGTTTTAACATACACATATATGCAAGTGCCATATTTCTGGCATTTGCATGTGTGTGTCTGGAAATATACGTCATGATTCTTGGTGCTGAGTAACAGCCTGGGCTTCTTCCCCACTCATTTATGTGTACAAGGGAACTGTATTTTCAGGGAAAATTATGGAAAAGGCAGGGTTCCCCCCTGCCCTGCCCCAATCAGTGTTCTCACTGCAAAATGCAGAGGTTCTAGTGCAAACTGAAGCAATGCCTGTGTTCTCTCAGGTCACCTGGCTGGGTAAGTGAACCGGGGATGAACATACCCCAAATCCCAGACTGGAGATTTTTCTAAGTAAACAGTAGGTATTTTGAAGGTTAAAATGTGTGTAGTGCACAGATTAACTTGTGCAGTGGCTACACTTCCTTAAATCTGGTTGTTTTGCGTTTAAAGCAGCAATAGAAGCATTATGGCCTGCTGAGATTTCCTGAAGTGCCCAGGCTCCTGATTTCCAAGGTGAAAGGCCCTAGGGTGGGCCCTAGGTACATGGAAAATACTGCAAATCCTACAAACTTGTCAGTGGGAGATGTAGAAGGTGCTGAAAATACCACCAGGCATTTCTTGAATCCTTAGAGCTTGAAAATACTTTCAAAATCACATTGTATTGATTCCTTCATCTGTCAAATTGTAGGTTATACCCTAAGGACTAATAAAAATTTGAAATTCTTAGAACCAAAAAAGATCTTCCAAAGTATTGCTTATAAATCTTATAGTTCGCAGAATCACAGAATCATTAAGGTTGGAAAGGACCTTCAAGATCATAAAGTCCAACCGTTAACCCAACACCACCATGCCCACTAAACCATGTCCCGAAGTGCCACATCCACACATTTTTTGAACACTTCCAGTGATGGTGACTCCACCACCTCCCTGGGCAGCCTGTTCCAATGCTTAACCACTCCTTCAGAGAAGACATTCTTCCTAATATCCAATCTAAACCTCCCCTGGCGCAACTTGAGGCCATTTCCTCTCGTCCTGTCACTAGTTACTTGGGAGAAGAGACCAGCACCCATGCCACCACAACCCCCTTTAGTTTAGTTAGATAATGTAATTATCTGTAGCTAAAAAGTCACAGTGTTTGTCCATATTCAAACTATATCTTACTGCAACATGGATGAAAACAAGGGATAACGTAGATAATTAGGTTGCTATTTTTTCAGTTGTGAAATTCACAGATTTTTAAAAGCTGCTTTGTGTTAGTGTGAAGTAGTTATTTGCCTGTCACCACTGAATTCCCTACCAGCTAGGTCTACAAAACTGCCTTACACTGAAAGAGCAAAACTGGTTTGCATATTCAGTTCATCCAGAAGAAAGTAAAGAATAAATCAAACATGAAAAATTTATACTAAATGTAGGAAGCCTTTTGTTTTTGAGAGTGACAGTAAGTCGGTTTGGGCCTTTGATTTAGGAATGTTGTGGATTGTTTTGTTGCTTTGTAGTTTTTAAATCAGGATTACATGAGTATACCAAAGACATGCTGCGGTTCAGACAAAAAATAATGGGCTTTGGTCAGGGTGTTCTAGGTGAAATTCTATGACTTGCGTTATGCAGAAAGGCAGAGAAGATAATCAGAATTTTTCCTTTTGTTCTTGAAATTATTGAATCCTTATTTATTAATGGCTGACTTGACATCACATTATTGACTTCACCACATTAAAAATGCGCCACAAACTGATAATTGACTAATTAATTATTAAATATATTACATTGAGTAGTCAGCAAAACAAACAGTTAAATATTTTTGCACTGGAAAGGTTCAAATTCTTTGTATCGCTCTCCTGCTGGTTTTCCTATAAGCATGCATCCAAGGGTAGAACTGAACAAGTTAGTAGAAGGAAGTAATCAACTGGATTCCTTAGACTTACTATTACTTACTCAGGATAAAGTGTCTTGTTGATGTGAGTCATTTCTGCACTTCACATCCATTATAACAATACTAACGTCTATTCATCTGCTGCTGCTGGTAATAACCTGGTTCATTCTTCCACACAGAAACCCCAGAATCCCCCAGAAGTGCTCAGGTCCAGTGCTTTTCTTCCATCTCTTGAGCTTCTCAAATACTGCTTCTGCGATGGCACTTACTAATAAATGGAGGAGACTGCAGAATGCCAGTCTGAGAGGATCCCAAACAGTTTAAACTGTTTTTCCATGCTTTCATACTTTCAATTGGCTGATAATTGTTTATATTTTCAGTGCTTTGGGTTGGTGGATATCAGTTTGGAAAGTGTGTAGTGCATTGTGGTTACTTTTGGTTTTGTAATATTTTTGTAATAATTCTGTTTGTTTGTTTGTTTGTTTGTTTTTCTTCAGCCCATCAGGTTCACGCCCTCCTACTCCTAAAAGTGACTCAGAATTAGTCAGTAAACCTATGGAGAGAAGTGGACTGAAGAATAATCCCCACATGCACTGGGCCTGGGGAGAGCTACCGCAGGCTGCAAAGGTATCCAATGACATTTGTTTAATTCCTCCTAGCATCTAATCTGTGCTTTAATAGAGCAAATGTGCTTATTCTG
>NW_010546635.1:0-25326 GCF_000687285.1 Phaethon lepturus | reverse complement strand
GCGGAACAGGGAATGGATCCTGTTTTACATAAAACATTGCAATTTTATGTAAAGAGAATTGCATCTTGCTCCTTAGGAGGTATAGGAAAGTGCCTTGTGCCATGGATGTTCTCAACACCAATGATACACAGTAGCAAATGAGGAAGTACCTGAGAACCTAGCCTTGCAAAAGTTAGGAGCTTAAATAATGTATAAAATCAAACACAATTTCCTTTGGTAAATCACTGAAATTCATAAATGGTCTTAGATGGAAATTGGGTGCTTGGTGTTAGCAGTGTGATTCACAAAAATTAAAATGGGTTGCTTGGGTACATAAGCATCCAGAAACACCTGCAGTTCTGTATCTCTGCTTGCCCAGACGTGCTGTTCTCTTGACTGAGCTGACTGGCTTGGTGCCTGTCTCCTGCTTGAAGCCATTTGGCCCAGTTAGATGGCAGGGTCTGTAGTGTGCCAGCAGCGTTGTCTCCCATGCTGCCCAGTAGCCATGTGCAGCTGAGCACACTGCGGGTCAGTACAACTATGGGAGCAGTGATGGTGCAGGGTTTGGCCCCTTTCTGCTGAGGGTTGGCTTCTCTGCAGGAAGGACTGCAGGAGTGATGGGGTCAGCAACAGTATTAAGAAACAAAATTCCTGCTTTGCAGGCCAGGGAAGTGAGTATCCTCCTCAGAAAGAAGACTTCTGTGTTTTGGTGGTGGCAACAGAGTTATAATGGCACTATTATAATTTATCTTTAATTCACTGTTGGCAGCTAGTGACAAAGCAGGGATGGGGATCTAGAATTCTTAATTCCTTCAGAAGAGCTCTGGCCTCTTCTTTAGTGGGCCAAAGATGAGCTGTCCCATCACCTCTATGTTATTCTCCTCCTCACATATATTACAAGAAAATTGGGAACTATTTTCTGTACATAGAGAACTGATTTAAGTGTACAGGTCCAGGCAGGGGTTTCACATTGGCTTTTCCAATCTAGAATTTAGGGTTTCCTGTTAGTAGATTTCAGCATTTCATTTTTATCCCAGTCACACAGCCTGGTGTGTATTGCACATCTTATTCCTGGAGGCTTTTCCCTCAGCAGACCCTGTCTGTGTCCCTAGCCAAGCTCTTCAGAATTGATCTGGCCATACCTGAACTGGGAGTTATGCTTTGGATGCTGTTGATTTTTGTGTAAGAGTTTGTTTGCTATTACCTAAAAGTTATAGCAGCTATACAGCTGCTGCTGTAGGAGTTCAGCTCCCCTCTGTAAGAACACCACCTGTCCCACAGTCAGAGATCTAGAATTGCTCCTATAAAGTGATGTAAAATCTAAATCTGGGGTAGATGAATGAGTGTATGCCTGACCTGGTCCCTGAGAGCACCCTAGTTGTGTAGGCACTCCAGTCTGTGCTCCCTTCTCATGTTGGTCAGGGTTACCTTCTGAAGAAAAGCTAGGATTTGCACAGGAAGGGAGGAGGGCAGGGTGGAGCTGTGATGTGCTCCCAGGCAGGTGAGTGGGAAATGAGGACTGTAGACCACATTGCAGAACAGATCTTTCCTGACCCCAAGATGCAGGTGAATTTTGTGCAAGCAAGTGCAAAGCAAAGTGGTCTTTCCTACACTTGTAGTCTCCACTTCAGTTAGCTGTGGCTTTCTGCTGTAGTTGGTTATCTTGAGAATCCAGTCTCGCTAGAGTGAACAGAACAGGTTACACTCTGTTGCATTTTTTAAGAGCTTTTCTTTATAGCAATCCATATGTTTTTCCTTGCAGGCCAGTTCTCTGCTTAAAGCAAAGGAACCCAGCATGGTGGATGTAAATCCTTCTGAAAGCACTCACTTTCGGGTCATCCAAAGTTCTACTATAGAGGACTTCAACACTGTGTCTCCTCTGCCTGCCCTTGGACAAGCAGATGCAGCAAATGCTGATGAAAGCGAGCCCTTACCGGCTGAGACAAATAAGCCAGAGACAGAGTCTCCAGGAGCAGCTGTACCACCATTGCCTGCCAGTGAAGAAGTAAAACAAGCTGCAGCTTGCTCAGCCCAACCAGCTGTCAAGACAGATTCCCCTTCCAGAAAGAAAGGTAAAGCTGTTGATCCTGCACTTTTATACGTATGATGTTGTCTTTAAATTTCATGGTGATAAAGCACCTCATTGTCCTATAAATTAATCTGTGCCCTGAAGGCACTTTAAGATCTGGAATGGAATAAGCTTTGGAAAGAACCTTCAAAACCTGAGCTGTGCAGCAGGCTGTTCAAAGGAGCAGTGCAATAAGATAGAACATTCTCCCTGGTCTGGGATTTTTGGCAGCTCTGTGCATATGAGCAAGACTGCAAAACTTGCTCCAAATTCATCCATATTTGATGGATTCAGAGATTTTACTTTTTGGTACAAGCAGACTGTAGATCTGCTGGTTCACCTCTGACTACTTTATGAGTTGTTCTGTGTTGCTGGTAATTGTGGAACCTCTCTGCTCTAGTACAAAGTTGTAGTATGTATTCTGCACAGACAACAGATTTGCTATAAAATAAGATGCTTTGTTTCACATGAGCAATTTCATACAATCATAGAATCATAGAATCTTTTGGTTGGAAGGGACCTTTAAGGTCATCTAGTCCAACCCCCCTGCAGTGAGCAGGGACATCTTCAGCTAGATCAGGTTGCTCAGAGCCCCGTCCAACCTGACCAACAGAACCTTTGGTTCTCTGTGGTACACGTTCTGTCCTGAATTTGTGTAATACAACTCTTCCTGCTTTTCTGCTTCTTAATTTCTGCACTCTATACCCATGGTATTTTATAATAAATGTTAGAATCTTCACATGAAATTTATTTGCTTACAAATGTTATGCTTTAGAGCTCTGATTATTCTATAATTATGTAAGCCCTGTATAAGTCTAGTTTGTGCAGCTGCTTTTTAATCACTAAACATGCAAGTTTCTTAGCCACTTCCCTATGCATTCCACTGTCTTTGAAGACAAAAATGACAGAGTTACTCTGGTTACTATTTAGTCTTTACATAACTTTTTTTTCGGATTGCTTTTCTGATGTTTGATGTTGGAAGTTGGGACAGTGAGAAGTTGTGGGTTTTAGAATGAATTCCAAATTAGGTTTTGGCCTTACAGTGGTTATTTGTCTAGATGTACAAACAACAACAGGACAGCGATGACTGTGTGTGTTGGTACTAGTGAAAGACCTGGGGGGGGTGTTTTTGACCCCTGCAATGGTGCATGTGCACACACAACACATCAGTTGTTTGTGCTAAACAGTCAGTTGTCTCCATAACAAGCCAGTAATAGTCTATTAGTGACTATAGTATAGTCTGTTGTGTTATTTCCCTTTTGCAAGGGGCCACTGAAGATCAGTTCTCAGAGATTAAATGCTCTGATTGCTTTACAGTGATAACAGGCCTATGGAAATACTCAGAAAGTTTTCCTTTTGCTGTTATCCTACAGTGATCACTGACTTCTAATTCCCAGTGGTTTTGTCTGGGATAAGGAGACTTCAGTCTACCTCAGAACTAGTCCTCTGCTCTCCTATTTTACATATTCAAAGTCTGCACAATGTATATGAGCAACTTGTTTTGAAATTTTTGGCAGTACCATTTTATACAAATACAGTTCACAAACTGTTATAACTTGTC
The DNA here is from genome assembly GCF_000687285.1 of Phaethon lepturus. NCBI lineage: Eukaryota > Metazoa > Chordata > Aves > Phaethontiformes > Phaethontidae > Phaethon > Phaethon lepturus. Next base: position 21,718 of record NW_010546635.1, on the reverse strand, counting down.
TGGTTTCTCAATCTTATAATGAATAGTTAAACAGTAATAACAGTTCTGGCTTGTTACTCAGAAAATACTCATTAATAGGCTTATCTGTGCCATCCCTTACAGACAAACGAAGCCGGCATCTTGGTGCTGATGGTGTCTATTTAGATGACCTCACAGACATGGATCCAGAAGTTGCTGCACTTTATTTCCCCAAGAAGTATAAATCCTTTGCTTATATTTTTGCTATGTAAAGAGCTCTTGTCACCTTCCGGATTTAGATCAAACTCTTCATTGCCAACTAGATAAGATGTCTTTTTCAAAGTACAAGCAGCGGTGAAGGCAGAAGGAAAATAAGACTCTGTAGAGAGGAATATTAGAGCTTTGGAAAGGCTCTGAATTTGGGCCTGAGAAGTGTGCTTGAAACTGATTTTCTATTTTGGTCAGTTAAGCATCATATATCGATCGTGGATTGTTATGTAATGTACACTGATGTTTGTGTTACTCACATGCCCTGGGAGAGCATTGACTCTGGATTATATTTATCCCCATGTCCTTGCTTATTACTACTGTGAAGAACATATCTTACTGTTAAGAGTATTAGCACAAAATTATTGCTATAATGTTGTTCTACTGTGAGTGGTCACCTATATGAATGTTAGAAAATAATTTTTGGATGATGCATAACAGATTCATTTATGAAAATACTGTACCCTGAACATATAATTTGCAACTTGTTCCGATCTTTATTAGAGCCTCTTATTTATAGTCCTCTTTCCACATCATACTCTAGTCATTTGACTAAAGTCATTGAACAGCAACTAAACTAGCCTGCATATTTTATTTTTCTTTCTTGCTTGATGGAACTCAGCTGTTGTAATATTAGCATTACAATAAAACAGAGAAAGGTTAGTAATATGGAGAAAAAAGTTGGATTGAAAATTCCTTTTTCAAATGCATTCATATAAATCTGGAATAGAAAGCAGAGTCTAATGAGCCTGCACTTTGTAATAATGATCTCTTTTATACACAGATTTTCAGTGGGTATAATTATTCATTGTTTCTTAAAATTTTAATCCTAATGATTTCTATGTAGAGTATTTTATTTATATATACATTAATACAAATACACAAACATACACATCCTTTGTTTTGGGTTTAGCTATCATTTTATATAATTAGTATAAATTAAATAATAAACTAATACGTTTATTCTTGTTCCTGTGTGGGAGTAGTTCTACTGCTGTAACTGCTTATAGTAGCACTATCTTGTCTGCTAAGATTGTACAGTTTATTGTCTTGTTTTTTTAATCTCTTGTAGATAAGTGAAGCTATAATTATAGATGGCTAGTTTAGGCAAGTAAGTAGAAGCAATCTAATGTTTGAGGGTACATGAGGCCTATACTACTTTGTTTAAATTTTATGTCAAAACCAAGAAAATTCTTTTTTTTTTCTCCTGCCCCCTCTCCAAGTGTCTTTCAGATGTAGAACTGCTTGTTGAAGGGAGAGACGTTGGGAATGAATACATGAAGACTGAATTCCGGATTTTTCTTTTCCAGTGGGGATGCTGTCCAAAGCAAGAACATGAACGACGCGGGGCCGCGGTCCGCCAGTCACTCTCCGCAGTCTGTTGGGAGCTCAGGTGTTGACAGTGGAGTTGAAAGCACCTCGGATGGAATTCGAGATTTGCCCTCCATTGCCATTTCTCTCTGTGGAGGCCTTACTGACAACAAAGAAATAACCAAAGGTACAGAATGACCTTCTGAATTACAGGCATGTGCTGTCAGCCAAGTTTTAGCATTCTAGACCGAGGATGCAGTGCCCTCCTGTGGCTGTACTCAAAAGTGTGTTGAGAAGATAAATACTGTCCCTGAAATTAGAAGTTTCCTAGAATTTTTCATCCTTAAAATAGTAGACATATATAGGGCTTACGATTTTTAACAAATTTCAATAATCCACTATATACTAAATTTTTTGAAAGTATTTTACTGGTTATTTTTATTTCCTGATAGTATTACGTTTTGTATCACAGTAGTGTTAATGGTACTTTTGCCACTTGGTACAGTATATAGCTAGGAAATTCCCAGCTGTTGGTGTTGGGAATTAAAAAGGTGGTTTATAAATGGGGATGCTAGGAGGAGGAGGAGTTGGAAACTCTAACCTGAGTTCTGCTGTACCTCCAGTTTCTTGTGTGACTCTTAGCTGAATAATTTACAGGGCTCTGTGCTTTAAATTTCCAGCTGCATGTTGTGAAGATAATGCATTAAGACTTGCAGTTTCTGCAGTTTCGAAAATCATAGGAGCCTGATGCTACACTGATTGCTGTTCAGAGGCTAGTTTTTAAAACATTTCAAATATACTGTGATTTATTGGAGTTGTATTTGTTATCTGGATCACTTGTGAATTACATAGATTTTGTGAAAGGAGTCACAGGCAGTGGAAAGGGTGTTTATTCATAAACATTTTCATTTTGCTGAAGGCCTCACAAGTGATAACTAAGTTTCTGGCTATGGATTTACACATACGTTGAGCCCAGCAGTTCCTGCTCCTAACTTGGACAGGGGATCCGTGAAAGGCATGACAAAGTACTTCCTTGCCTTGCTTAGAAGCCTGATTTTCCTCCCTCACTGTTCCATTTAGCTTATATTTTGAACAGGAAAGACTTGCAGCAGCTAACAAAGAAACCCTCAGCATCTTCTGAGACTGAGAGTCTCTGAACATCTTGCTTCCGTATTACTGCCAAGCTCAGCACCCTAATAATGAAGGGCTGGCCCTGACTGTGAAACCTACGTATCTGAGAGATGCTAAAAAGTTTAGGTTGGTCAGTCCCAGGCATCTATAAATGCATGCTTTACATATGTAATTTTTCCCACCCACAGAAGAATTCTTAGAACATGCAGTAACGTATCAGCAGTTTGTGGACAATCCTGCTATCATTGACGACCCTAACCTTGTGGTTAAGATTGGAAATAAGTAAGTATATTTCAGGAAAAGAATATTTTAACTGTTGTAAGAAAAACACTTCTGTGGCGTTAGATCAGTTTCACTGTAGCTGAAAAATAAGTTTGGAATGTTCATAGCTTAGATTCATCCAGAAAAAGTCAACTCTCTAGTGAATTCAGGCCCTTCTAGTCACCTTTCCTCCTTTAAATTGAGAGTAAAGAGCAGTTCCAGATGACCTGTTAGAGCTAACTGACACAATTTGAATTTCAAGAAGCTAGTATTAAATGCTAATAGTGTTCGCACTCAATTGGCAGACTAAAAATGAAATAGGATGTGAACTTGCTAAGGCTTGCCCTGAGCCAGTTTGAATGATTAATATTTACAGGGGTATGGCAGTCTTCTTGCAAGCACTTTGTACCCAGCAGGTTGTCTGTATATACTGAATATTTTGCTAATATGCCTCTATGGAGGCATTGCTTTTTAAGACTTGTCAAACTTCACCCACTGAGCATGAGACTTCTATTTCTGCAAGGCTAAGACATTATTTCCTATGTTTATATTGCTGGCAGCGGCGCAGCACTGTGGCCTATGCCAGGTGCAGCTTTTTGGAGGGTGTTTTAGCTTGAGAGCTCGTGGCACTTGGCGTACAATGTTCCAGAGTGGAAGAGAGATCATGGCATTGTGCTGCACATAGAGCTTAGGCTACCCTTAGTCAGAGACATTGCTTATACAAATCTGACGTGCCTGGTGCTTCCTTATGTGAGAGTTTGTATTGCATATGTTACAGCCTCATACCTGACCCTCTCTGTGGTCTGAGGTGAAGGAAGCACTTACTGCTTCCCTGCCATAGTTCTCTGACTTTGATGGCAATGTTTACCTGCCTACTGGTATGTTGGGAAGAGAGGAGTACTTAGTGAGAGTGTCTTATTTTCTGGATGTCATGTGAGCTTCAGCTTCGCTAGACAGATGGACGATAAGACTGTATTTGTCCTACTGTCTGTAACAAGAGTTGACCCATGTTCAGCACACAATAGCAAAAGCTTGACATCCTATGGCTCCTAACTTTTGTGCAGTTCCTTGATGGAAAAACAGTGAAAACAGCTTGTAAAGGATGTAGCTCATGCTGTGATAATAAGGTGTAGCAAGCACCTGAGGAATGTACGACAAATGCCATTTCTACTTAAGGACCTAGCTTCTCATGCATGTCTTGAGAAGTATATTCCATAAATACCTGTGAACATACTGTGGAATAAGGTGGGTCTACTATTACTGGTGCAGGCCAGAGTTTGACCTGTGCTAAACAGGCTTCATGGCTTTAAACTGCCAGATGATATATTCTAGGTAGATTGTGAATTGGAACCTTGGGATTACAAAATGCAGTAATTCTCTCTCTTGCATGCCCAGGTACTACAACTGGACAACAGCTGGTCCCCTTCTGCTGGCAATGCAGGCATTCCAGAAACCTTTGCCAAAGGTGAGATTGAACATGAAGGTTGGTCAGAGGAGGAGTTGTGACATTCTGCAATTTACTAAGGCAGGGAAGAGGGTTATTGTACAAAAGAATCCACACATCAGTAATATCTATCCACACATAACCATTCATCTAGCTTACGCTAAGGGCTAAGTAAGCAGAACTAAATTTGGTTCTGTAAATAGTGTTTATTTGCTGGGCTGAGGTCATTACAAATATATTGAAGAAGGAAAACTCCCTGTTTTCCTTCATTAATATGGATTATGAGCATAAATTATACTGACCCATGTTAGTGTTTGCTGTAGCTGAATACTTGGTGACTGCTTTCCATTTTATCTGTATACAGCATATATTATCAAATAAAAATAGAGGCCAGGAATTTTAATCTCAGCGAATAAGCTTTAACTACTGGATAAGGAAGGCCTGTAATTTCTGTTTCTCGGTTGGTTTTTCATAACCAACCCAGGTAGGTAGTGGCAGACAGCTATGACTATGTGGTAGGTAAATATGTTGGCTTATATTAAATGCATTGATGAATTTAGTCCAATTCTAAGTGACCTGGTGCCACATAGATGCTCAGCACAGAAATACACACTACTGTAAATGTATATAAAGAAGTAATATCACTATTGGCACTATTTTGTATCCTGGTTAGCCATGGATTTAGTAAATTTTGGAGCCTAAACTTTCATTCTGCCATTTGCAGCACTTCACTTGTCTTTGGGTTTAATCTATGCGAATTCAAATGCTATCTCTATTGCCATGAACGTGGAATAAAGATTTCTTCAAAGCCCAGGTTACTCTCTACCACTGTGTTCTTTCTTAGTGGCGCATTACCTATGTATGCAGTCCTGCGTAGCTGCACTGTAGCATTCCAGTGTAAAGTAAATTGATCCTAAAAGTCCCAAACATCTGGTAAGCCTGGCTTGAATTTCAAGGATGTCCCAGAGACAGATGTTTTGTGCTTTACTGCAAATATTCTAGTAATCATCAAAGGTGGGATTCATCCCATGGAACTCAAATGCCTTCAGAAGGTGTGTAGTTATCCTACTCTGCATTTGTTAGGCAATTCCACAGAGTAATTCCAACCTTGATAGGTGCCTGTTGGTTCTTCAGTGGCAATAAAGATAACACAAGGTATTAACTGCATTTTTAATTAAACACTTTGATGTGAGACAGGTGTTTTGGGTTTTACCTAGGATGGATAAATGGAAAGAATTGGTATGAAATATTTTTGCAGTTAAGGGAAATGGCAATTCTTTCAATAGCATTATGGTTACTCCATTATTCATATAGGTTATCAGTTAAGAAGAGTCTTCTACGAGTGTGAAATTCAGTGTGTTAATTTTTTTCAAATGGTTAACATATTCTGAATGCTAGTAACTTTCCAGACAGTGCGATTTTAACTTAGTGGAGAAGCCAGAACATATAGTTAGAACAGTCCCTATGACTGGGAAGGTTTACTTGGCTGAACTGTACCTCTGAAACCAGAATTACTTATTTATGCTACCAGTCATCCTGCTGGTTTTCTTAATGACTTGTTAATTGGAGTATTGATTTGCTGTAATAATGGAACTAAGGAACTGGAATATTAAGATACTTTATCAAAACAGGCTTTATGAAGTGATTGAAAACTGGAGTTTTTGGAGAAAAAAATCACTCATGTTCTGCAAAATACGCTTAACCATGTGTCTAATTGTAATCACGTGAGTTATCTCACTTAAAAGTCAATAGGGTGTCTGCCTGATGTTGTCCGTATGTTTTGAGAACCTCCTTAAATTGTAGCCATTGTTCTCAACAGTGGCATTCCATTCTCAGTTCCATCTGCTGCTTGTTTTTCTTATTTTTGTTTAAGAAGTTCTCAACTTGTTTGCTCAACTTTATTCCTGTGTCATTTCTTTCTTTTCTCATATACTTTAGATGGTGTAGTAAAGAGAACCTATGGAAAATTGAGAAAAGGGATGCATTGTCCCATACATTGGCTGAACTTAACCCTCTCTCAACTGCTAAGAGTTTTTGGAATCATTGATTTTTTTTTTTAAATCACTAATTGATGTCATGGTTTTATTTTGGTGACTTTGCTTGCAGTGGAGGCTATCATCTCAGAAAGCCAGTGGCTAAGCTGTTTTAGGGTGTACCAAACACTGTGGCCACCGTTACTGTAATATTTTCCCCTTTTGTCTTTTGCTTGCTTTCTGAGTGAAAGAATTCAGCTCTCCTTGTTACAATGCGTAGGGCTCCAGTCATTATGGGAATTGAAAGAAACTTTTCTCTGTTGAGGTCTAATATATATAACCAATGAAAAGTAGCCAGGGTTTAAAAAAACATAGTTCTAACATTGCCAGTCAAATTCATAGGAGCATACTAAACTCATAAAAGCTAGTAACTTCTTTGCTTTTTTCCAAACTGATGATGAAATGTGAACTTTGTAGTTCGTTTTAAATGAGAATAACCGTCTTGCATGTGGGTTTGTAACTGTTCTGTATGAGCACTACTCCAGGAATCATATTTTTCATTTTTTAAAATATAATTTGCACTAAGTAACTTCAGCTTAAAAACAGTAGCTCCTCCATTCTAGACATTATACTAATATCTATTTATGCTTTTTTTTTCTTCTTTGATTTTATCTCTTTTTCATTTTCCTTTTAAAAATACCATAAAGTATTCATGCTTAAGTTACTTCAGAGCAGCTCTGGATACCATTAGATTTTGCTTTAGTAGAATTTATGGTCCACAGACAGTATGTTTACTTTTATTCTATTTATTATCAGTTAAAATTGTGTGTTTGACACTTACTTTCATTTACATATATCAGGTTGTCCTTTGTTTTGGTTTTTTTTTATGTTACCATCCATTTATCACAGGCCACTGTGGAATCTATAATGAGGGACAAGATGCCCAAAAAAGGTGGAAGGTGGTGGTTTTCATGGCGAGGGAGGAACAGCACTATTAAAGAGGTAAGTTTAAGCAGCAAGCAGAGTTTCCTTCTGGTTGCAGTGGGAAGGCTGGATACCTCCATATTATGCCCTCAGAACTTTGCTTCTGAGAGTACCTCAATATTCAGTTTGACTGAGGATATACACATTAAAAGATGTTGAAACAGGGTCTAAAGTTTAACTTCTCTTGGCTTTAGAAAGCTTTGGATCAGACCCTACCTGAAACATTTGCCTGCAGTGTTTTGGTTCTGCATTTATTTTCATTACACAAACCTAAGGCAGTATTTTCTAATGGATTAAATTTGTGTTTGAGAACTTAGAATCAAAGAGCTGTGCCACTAGTTTAATGTTTTTGTGCAGATTACTTACCTTTCTGCAGCTTTCTTTCGATAGTTGAGGAACAGACTTATTTATGAGTCATGTGAGCTGTAAAATTCAGCAGAACCTAAGATGGAAAACTGGCTATATATTACCTTTAAAGTCTTTCTGAATTTCTTTTCTGAGCAGAAACTCAGAAACTTCTATTAGAAGTTTGTGGTGATAGTCTTAAAGCCATGGATGAACATTAAAGAACAGTGAAAAAAAGCAAAACTTTATATGAAATATTGATCTCCTGTCTAGACATATTTAATCTTTAAAGTTGGCTAATAAAACCTTTTCATATTAATTTATACTACTGAAGCATTAGTACTTGAGGGGAGAAAATGATTTCTAATACATTTTTATGGTTGTACCTCAGTCGATGAACTTTTTTAGCTTGGCATGAAATAACCGTTGTACTGATCTGTGGGTATGGGTTTCAGAAAGTGAGGTTTTATTTTTTAGAGTTTGTTGAAGTTTTTAGAATTTCTCTCTGCGTGGAAGTATTTGGTTATCTCTTGAACTTATAAATGGATAAGGGGAGATGTTATTGTTGTCTATGTGTCTCAAAATCGTTCACTATTTAAAAATCTTGTGGGATGAAGTTGATAGCACTTAGCATCTACTTAAGGTAAAAGCAGTTTGTAAAGTTTTATTGTGTTAAAGATTTTAATGTTTCTATGATAATTCTATGATAATTCTAGGGTAATTGTTGTGTTTTTTTCCTTCTCCGGAGTCATACTTTGCTTTGCTTTTTCAGGTGAGATCTAGCTATTTGAGGTACATGATCTGAGTAGTTATGGGATTGATCCCAGAACTTTAGCAGTACTAGATGTGAAATCTGATATTTCTGTGCTTCTTCCATGCAAAACTAAATCTTAATTCTTCTTCTGAGTTTTATATTTGCAATTTTTAGTTCTTTGTTCAGCCTTTATTCTTTAAGAAAACCATGAAGTTTTACTTTGCCTACAAGCAAAGGAAACAAATATGTTGTTGATTTTTACCAAGTCTGTACAAGACAGAATTTGGTTTTCAAATATTTTTCTAAAAACTCTTGCTCTCTGCCCAACAGGAGATGGACAGTTTCTTATACTTGTATTTTTACAGGAAACAAAGCCAGAGCAAGGTATGAGTGGGGGTGGACTTACAGGAGAAGACTCTTCACAGATGAGCATGGCAAACAGGTAGCCCAAAAATTATCTGTACCTGAAATGAGCAGGAGTTACCATTTAAAATGAAAGCAAGCTACCTCTTATACTTGAACAAAGAAATACTGCATCTGTGAGATATGTTTCAGTTGTTATTCATTGCACCACATAAGTGCAGATAGGAAGGCTCTACCCATGGCAGGGTTGCAGACCTTGCGAGTGCGCTCTGGCATTTCTGTGGTTTGGCCGGTAGCTGTGTGACACACACTGAAAACAAACAGCAATTGCAGCAGTTCTCTGAAGCTTTATGTATCTCTCTAGAATTTTCAAGGGAGCATCATAGATGACCTCGTGCTGTTGTCAGATTCCAGTTTCTGATTTGCTTATGTTTATGGCCTGACAACTTGTTCCTGCGTATTTTGGCAAGTTTGTGGGCATAAGACTTTCCAGAGTTGTTTTTTTTTTTTTTTCACAGTCAATAGTCATGGCTTCCTATTACTTCTTTCAATCTCTTCCTTCTTGTGCTCTTGTGCTCCAAACTAATCATAGTGTATGGCCAGAATCTCTCCTTCAGGAGGATTCCATAAGACGAGCTTTAACGTGCTTTGGAGGCCTTAGAGGGATGAGTTAGCCAGGGACAGCTCTCCTACCTTGCCCCTTTGCTGGACATACAGATCTTACTGTGAAGACAGCCCGTCTGGTATGCTGTCTGCACCTAGAGCTGAAAAGGGCCAGATTGAAATATGCTTTATGCTCATTAAGTTAATTTCAAGGATCACATTTACGAAACAAAAAGGCATTAACTGCCATTCTTTCTGGAGGTCAGCAGTTGCAGTCCAGGAGCATGTGCTGGAAGGAGGATTCCTCATCCTGTGGGAGACTAGCTGTTACCTCAGTTTCCTCTCTGACTGTGAGAGTGCCACAGAATAAATTGGAAAGGCTTTCTTTTTAAGGATGACAAGTGACATTTAGGTCTCTTGTTTCTTACATGGTTGTTTAAAGATAAGCTTTAAAGTGGGATTAAGACTTCAAGCAGACTAGATTCTGTAATTGGCGTTCTTTGTTTACATTTTAACTGACCTTAGAAATCTGTCATTAAGAATTTATTGCTTACAAGCAGAATGCGACGAGCGGGATGTTGAGTAAAGCTTCTGAGGTCTGATATTACAAAGGCTAAGATAGGCTTTTAAACATTGCTGGTCATGACATGCGGTACCCTGATGTTGGGTCAAGACTTCCTAACATGAAACTGTATCCAGGTGTGATCGAAATAAGAGCCCAAATGGTGATGAGATTTGTAGGATCTGAACTTTACCTTCCACCTAAGGTGATAGATTTGTTTACTGTTACGAGAACTTTCTCCCTGAAGAAAAATATCCTTAACAAATTTCTGAAAAAATGGTTGTAGCAGAAAAAAAAATAAATTATACTGATGTGTATTTAAACAGAATTATGTACAGGAGCTCAGGTTTTATGACTTTTCATCATCATATCCTGAATGGGTTAATTGTGCAAATCCTGGAAAAGAATAATCCAATGATCTAAAGTTGCTTACTGAAGGAGAAAGAGGAGTTACTTTCTATAATAAAATTTCCATCGCCTGGATTTTTTTTTATTAATTGATAAATTCTTTGGGAGACTGGGGGAGAAAGCAAGCCAGCATAACAAACTCCTCTTTCTTCATCTGAGAACTGAGGAATTTTTGTAGTTACAGTATCTAATGGGAATTATTTTTTTTACCACGATGAGATTTCTGAGTCAACATGGCACATTAATTTACATCCATTAAATTTAAGTAATGACGGCTAGTTTATAGACAAGCGAGTGCCTAGAAAAATCCAAGTACGAATAATGGGGAACATGCATGAATGACAATTCAGCACTTCATTGATATATTTAAAGTCATGATGTGAATGACCTCCTGTGAGACAGTACTTAGGAGCAGAGAATCAATGACTTATTTGGTGACTCACTGTTAATGCATTTTTAATGGATGCTGAGATGCGTTTACTGACATGATAGCATCATTTTCTGTGTGTGCAATGTTCCAGAATAAAAGATGAATCTTCTTCAAGCGACGAAGACCCTAGAGCTGCCAAACAAAACCTCGGGTCATTACAAACCAGCTCAAGTCATCTCTCATTATTGTCTGGAATCAGTTACAAAAAAACGCTTCGACTCACTTCTGACCAGCTTGTGAGTTAATTTTACATTCTTGTTCTGAAATGTCATTTCTAATACAACATGAACAATGCTGTGATTGAGGCTTGCAAAACTTAAGTAGCTCATATGTCTTGCATTTAATTCTCTCTTTTACTATATTAAAAAAAAAATCTTCTCCCTTCTCTTTTCAGTATTAAGCATGAATGTTGTAGCTTGCAACAAGTGCTGGGGTTCAGCGATTGGGAGACATGGGATCCAATTTAGAAAAATATCAAAAGTAAATTCCAAAGTATGTATTTGTCACCTGAAAAAGCGTACTGGAACTACAACCTTTTTGTATTATGTATGATGTGTATATGTCAACCCACAGGCCTCTCTCTCTTTTCTCTTTTTTTTTTCCCCTTTTTATTCATCCTTTCCCCTTATTCATAGGCAGACAGTCACATTTTACATAAATACAATTTTCTGTTAGTGACTTCTGAAAGAGCTGCTTGTGAATTTACTATGAGGCCAGGCTATTAACTTCTTGGGAGACAATTCTCTTCCTCTGTGACAGAGGCATTTTGACTAATGGTGACAAAACTGTTACAGTTCTGTGTTCTGCACATTCCAATTTGATCTGGAAAAATGAGATACTTTAGGGAAGTACTTTTTGTCATCTTATCTACAGCCAATTAATTTTCTGAAGGAAGCCAACACAAGACGTACAGCATCAAACAACCCATCACTCACTGCCTGAACAGTTTGTAAGAAATGTAGACTTTTTCCCAAGAGACAAGATGGGATGTGTTGGTAATCTTCTATAACAAACAGAAAGCAAGAATTACACAAATAAATATATTGATACTTTTCAGATTCAGAACCCTTGTAGAAATTAGCTGAAGCTAAACCAACTTTTAGATTCGTTTTTTGATGAAACAGTGGGTGAGACTCATCGGTTACCCATCAGTTGCTCTGTATTGCCACCTCCTTTTCACTTTTTAACTAATTGAAAAATTGCAGTGAAATGTGACTAAGAAAAAGAGACACTTAAAATTTTACACTCCTGCAGGTTTTGTGAAAATGAATAGTTAGGTCCACAAATAGAATCAAATCAGCAGTCCCTTGCCCTGCGTGTTGCTAAGTGACACAGGAGACAGTGGGAGGGAAGGGTAGAGAAGTGGGAGAGTTAAGGAAATTTGGTGGAGACTGAAGGGTAATAGGTCATATGGTGTGAGAAATTTCCATATTACAGGAAAGAGATGTAATGTCATAGAACACAAATCCCCATATAAACACTCTTAATTAGAGTTCATGGAACTCCTTGTAACCCACATTTCTCTCTGCTTATGTATCTGTATCTCAGAATGGAAAATTCCTAGAGATAGTCCCTTTCCCATAATTCGTTACTGTTTATGTGAACTTTGTTCACTTAAATGATTTTTTTCTTTTCTTTTTTTTAATATCCCTGACTGTGAAACAGAAGTTTGTTTGTTTGTTTTGTTCAGGTCTATAAATCAGTGCCTAATGTACACCACACAGGGCAAACCTCTGCTATCGCTACTTAGACAACAGCTCTGCTGAAAGCAGTGAGATTCGGTGTGATCAAGGCAATGGTCATCTGTGGCTTTGTTTGCACTGTGTTTGTTTCATATGCTCGGTTTGTTGATCATCCTGCTGATAATGTCTTGCAGAAAAGCTTAAAGCTGAAGAATGGCCCCAATGATGTGACCTTTAGTGTTACAACACAGTATCAAGGCACTTGCCGCTGCGAAGGCACCATTTACCTATGGAATTGGGATGATAAAGTTGTTATTTCGGACATTGACGGAACAATCACACGGTGAGTTCATGAACAGGAAGAGGCTTTATCCGCAAGGACGAGTTGTCCTTGGGACTAAAGGAGAAAGTAATTAACGGGGAATTTTGAGTCACCGAATCATCATATTCTAGTGGTTGGGGAGGGGAGTGTTTTTTTTTAAATTTTATTTTGTTTGGCTTTTGAACAATGCAAGAATCATTAGCTGAGTTCTTAATTTTATAAAGATGCATGCCATATGTGCCCATTATTTGTTACCTGTTGGTGTTTCATGATAATATTTACATTAGTATTGGAGGACCTTTGGCAAAATTGTAACCTTTTTGCTACATCACGCTTATGAAGTACGCTGGCTACATTAAAAAGAAGAAACACGTGAATTCTGTTTTAAAAAGCGTTACTGGGGCCTTCCAGTGAGAGGCATTATTATTTAGAAGACAAGACTCCGAAATGAATGTCAGAATTAGAATTTGATGGAAAGTTTCAGATTAGTACTTTGGGTGAAACCCACAATTTTGGAGTGACCAAAATGATTTACTCACTCGCTGATTTTTAGTTACTTATTTATTTAACATTGGGGAAAACAATTGTACGTGGAACAGGGAAACACATAATAAAAATATAAGCATTTTCTTTTGACCTTTTAAAATGAAATGCTTTGAGTTTGAAATAAATTGATTTTGAAACAAATCTAACTTAGCTATATGTAATTAGAAAAAAGAACAAGGAAAATTAATTTCCGAGAGCAACCTGGGGTGAATTAAAATACTTAATTTAAACTGAAACTCTCTTCTTCCTTGTGATGTATCCATTATAGGGCAAACCTTTTTCTTGTGCCAACATAAATTAATATTCTCCCCTGCCTTTGTTTTCTTAAGCTCCAATAAAATGAATGGGATCTACTCTTCTCTCTGCTGTTGAGCTGACCAGAGAGTTACTGAATCACTTCACCTTATAATACCATTGCATAATCCATCCTAAGCCACTACCTAATGTTTTCTCTCTAAGATGCAAGATACCCAGGGCGCAGATTTCTTGCTGTGTATCTGTATAATGCTTAGTCAAGTGAGGTGCTCATCTGTTTGAGTTTCTAGATGTTATTGTAGTGTAAATAATTTTCTCTCATTCTCAAAGCGGGAAATAGCATGGAAACTGGTATAACTTTATACGTGACCAGATGCTGGCTTTATGTGGATAAGTTAGTTTGAAATAAGCCAGAATGTCACTTCTCATGCTTGTAATTTCCCATAAGCTTCCCTTATGGGTAGATTTGGTTTGTTTAGTAAACATTTAATGTAAACCTCAAAAAGTATGCTTGGTGCTGGCAGGCCTACTGCACAGCTCTAATTGATAGCCTATATGCTGTAATTTCCATGTTACCTTATGGGTCACGAGCTTATCCATGAAGACAAATACTGGGGCACAAGAGTAGTTAAAACAACATGGCCAAGGATGAGCAGGGCAGTGTATCTCCAAAGAAAGGGGAGTAAAATCATTCTCTTCTGATCACAGTCAGTACCTTACAGACAACCTTGTTTTCCTTTGCCACTAGCCAAACACGTTAATGTGGTTTATATTAGCCTCATCTGTGATTATAAGTATTGTGGATTTTTCTTCTGTTCAATTATATTGTTTTTTCCTTTGTGCAGGTCAGATACTTTAGGTCATATTTTGCCAACTCTTGGCAAAGACTGGACACACCAAGGGATTGCGAAGTTGTACCATAAAGTGAGCCAGTGAGTATTCAGTAAAACTGTTCGTGCATCTGTGGCTCGTTTGTGTTTATTCATTTGCACATAAGAATTAAATTTCTCTAGGCTTCTCTTAACCTATAAGGGTGACAATTTTATCAGTATCTTGTCACTCTGTGATGCTTACACAGTGTAAACATCTGCTGTGTGATATCCAGAGCAAAACCTACTTTGTGATACCAAAAGCAAAAAGCCTGTAAAGGCATTGAAAGTCCAATAAGACATATGCTGTGAAGAGCCTGAGGAACTGGCTTTTACCTTGCAACACCACTTTGAGTAACACCACATATTGCGGCTCACGAGCTGATCTACACAGCAATAAATACCTTCTGTGCCACTCTGGGTAGAAGGACCTGGTTTCAGCATGTTTACTTGTGGCTTGTATACTCGCTGTGTAATCCATGGACAAAGATAGGCATCTTCAAAAAGTAGTTCAATATACCTGAGATCTAATGATGTTTTGAAAAAACTATTTTTTTCCATTAGCTATTGAAAAAATACTGGGCAACAGGTGTGCTTTAGGTCAGTTAACAGGGAGAGTATCCCGATATGACCTAGAACAATGTATTCCAGAAAACTGGGGATCTCTCCTCTGATGAATCTGAACAGGAGAAAAATAGTCAGATCATACCAACTCACATGGGGTGATGTGTGGGAATGCTTCTACTCTAATGCAAGAGTACAGGTGTACTGTTGGTTCCCTGGAAACTTTTTGCAATGTAGTCAAGCTGTAGTACACTGAAGAATCAACAGCTGAGAGTATGGTGAGTTTAGTGATGAGCAACCGAGAGAAAAAAGGAAATGAGAAAAATTAATTGATGTCTGAACGGGATCAGATATATTCTGATGTTATGCATTCAGATTTTAACTTTTACAAGGAGGATTACTGATTGGTGTCTGTTCAGGTTGATATTTCTGCTTTATGTAGAAAATAAAATTGGTTTTCTTTTGTTGTATTAAATTCAGCTATTCTTACATATTCAAATTACCGTAAATGTTTGACGAGCCTCTGGTACACATCACAACTGTCCTCTTAGTTAATCTGGTTTGTTCTGTGTACTAGGGTTATGCTAGGGGTTGTTTATTGCTTTTTGTTTTACATGAATGACGAGTTATAAATTATGGATGATGGAATCTAAATTATGTCAGAGACACTTGTCTGTGCTTTTATTCTATATAGACATACGTGATCACAGAACAGACGGGACAGCCTGGGAGTTCACATGCTGAGCAGTATTGAGTTATGTGTGTAACCTCTGCATTACATTTGGTGAAAATGTTAATTAATTTTTTTAATTGCAGTTGTTATTTCTATGCCTGCCGGCATTGTCAATTGTTAGGTCTTTGGTGATCATAAACATAGGAGAAAAAAATAGATCTGAGTCATGTTGGTTTTCAAATTACTGAGTTAATTATGTAGGGGCTAGATATTACAGCTGAACACCATATAAATGTTCAATAGTTAGATTTAATGACCATGCGTGCACTGAATACAGTATTTCTTTATTTTATGAACAACAATTTCTTTATAGGACTTGCAAAGTAAATTGCCACTAAGTTGAACTATCATCACTGGACTCTGTTATGTCATGAACAGAACCAAGGGTAACCTGTGACGTCTGCCAGAACTTTTATTTCAGCGTCAAGTCAAAGATTACTCCTAATATTGTGTTTTGAACTTCAAATTTGCTCTGACTTGAAGGAAGAGATTACTGCTGCACATAGTCTTCTTTTGCAGAGGCCGAAGAGGCAGGAATACAACACTGTTAATACAGCAAAGGCTAATACACCGTTGTGTGCTTTATGCCAAGTGTTTTCCTCTCAGCAGATTGCATTTCAGTTAATTCTAAGGAGTATGGTTCCACTATGCAGGAGCAGATAGAAAACCATAAGAATCATAAGTCATAAACCATGAGAACTCCAGAGATAAATGAGCCCTCTTTAGGTGTAAATCACTAACTGCAGTGGAGTTAGGCGGATTTTAATTATCCCAGTTTCTGGCATAAATGGTTTTAGCCCTTTTAAATACGTCTAGGTTAAACATAAGTTTGCTTAACAGTCATGATTTGATTCACATAAAAATAAACCCACCAAATTATTAAGGTCAAAATACCTGCTTTATTTTTACAGTAATTTCTTCTTTTATTTCTGTTCACAGAAATGGATATAAATTTTTGTATTGCTCAGCACGTGCTATTGGAATGGCAGACATGACCAGAGGATACTTGCACTGGGTCAATGAACGAGGAACTGTGCTGCCTCAAGGGCCAGTGTTGCTGAGTCCAAGCAGCTTATTCTCAGCTTTTCACAGGTATTGAAGTGTTACTTTTATGCAGAAAGAAACTCAGAGTTTGGTGGAGGCTGAATTCTCAGCTTTTTTTTATGGGAGTGCTTGAAATCATTAATAATGTTTTTTCTTACATATTGGTGCAAAATTTAATTAATAAGAAATTTTATTAGAGAAAAATCAACATTCAATAGATAGTCACATTGCTTAGGTTATCTCTTAGAGATGCCTCAGTATACATCTGTGTTCACTCTTTACCAATAGGTACTACCTGTTGACTTCAGGTATTTAACATGGTATGTTAATATTTAGCTATGGGAAAAATATTCACATATTAGTAACAAACAGTCTAGTCTTGACTTGTAAAGTGTTCCAATTGGCATAAGCATTTTTTGTGGAAGAATATTACTTGGTGGGTTTTGAAGAAATTAATGTGAAAATGAAGTGAACTTTTTATACTCCTGACTGCACTGTGGTATTCTGTGTGGACAGTGTTGTTCTTTCTACGTGTTGAACTGTAATAAGTGAATAATAATAGTGCAGATTATGAATATTGTACCTTCTCCTAATTCAGTGAAGCATGTCAAGTGGTTACTGAAAATATTTGAAGCTGTTAAAAGCTGCTGTGACAGAATATATTTCATTAGAGTTTTTAATGGAAGGTTGTTCAGATGCTCTCCTGATTGAGTGACATGCTACAGGCTGTGTTACCAGTCGTGCTCTAAATATAAGAGACCGTGGAGGTATTACCATACACTTCTTAGCCTGATTAAATAAAAAATGCAGTGAAAGGGTAGTTACTGTTATCTTCTGCTCCTCATATCTAGAAATAAATTTAAAGTGATACTCTTTTTGGTATCTTGTGTAGAGTAAAGAATGCCCATCTTTCAGCGTACACTATTGCAACTGCTGTGATGTGTGGGCAATACATGACTTCATTGTTATCCATAGATTTAGTTATTGTGGGTTTGAGGGCTCTGAGATCAGGTGTATGCAAGACTGAGGAAAGATGGGTTTATTCCTCTTTTGCACATTCTTAAACTTTGATTTATACACGGAGCTGCTGTTCCAAAGGACTGTATTACTCCTATGAAGCTTCTGTACTATTCACATCTTCTTTGACATATGTGTTGGTGCTAGGATGTGGGATTCTGAGCTTAAGCACTCTTGTGTCATGCTGGCATCTTTCTATGTTATGGGAACTCCAGACTCTGCCACCTGTTCAGCCTCCCTGCCAAGAGAAGCTGTTGTGAAAGGACTTTTGCCCAGAGATGAGATAACTCCTCTGTTCATTAATGAATTCTCTATTCTGTAAGGAGCAACTGAAGAGAAATAGATGATTCCTTTATTCCTTCACTTTTGCTAATTAGCAGTGATGGAGGATCCTGACTGTAGAAGTATCTTAACAGGCTGAGGTGCTTCTAGCACATATGGTAATTACAACCCTTTAAAAAAAAAAAAAGTTACACACAGTGAAGGCTAATACAATCTATGAATCATTCTGCAGTTGACAATTTATGTCTCATAAGTCTCTATTTAGCAGCTACTCCCTGTAGTCAACCATCCTTGCTCAGTACCATCTTTACAACATAGGTTTCAACAGAAGTTACCTTGTTTCAGAGGATTTATTTACTGTGCCCATTATGTAAGCTTGGGAATGCTATTTTGTCTTCATGGGTGCTGTGATTTCCAAATGAAGATTTATTGGAGAAGGGTGGGGGCTCTGTGGGAGTATCGAGATGGGTGAAAATGTTGAATAAAGAAAATAAAATGGTTTGTGCTATATTTCATGTGTACTTACTCAGCCTCCCTTTTTTATCATTTCAGGGAGGTGATAGAAAAGAAGCCAGAAAAATTTAAAGTTCAGTGTTTGACAGACATCAAGAATTTGTTTTACCCTAACACAGAACCCTTTTATGCTGCTTTTGGAAACAGACCTGCTGTAAGTAATAGCTCAATTTATTTCTATTGCAGAGAACTGAAACATTGCTGTTATTTCATGGTTCTGTTATGTTAGAACCTAGAAGCTTTAAAAGGGAATTAAGAATATTTTATTGGGCCCAGTACAAAGGGAAATATAAAAGGATCTTCCTCAAAGATCTCACAATGTAGGATGCAAACAGGGGTGGAAGAGCAGCAAAGTAATTATATGTGCATAAGTTAGCATAACAGTAAATACTGGTTGAAATCCTAACTAAAAAACCCTTAAACTTGTGTGAAAACACTGATCTCACTTTACTCCACACTGATACAGTGTCAGTGAGATACCTGTGGACAGACGAAAAATTTTTCAGATTAATATTGGTGGGACTTACTGTTCAAACTCTAAGTACATTCAAAAGTGCTTGGATGTCCCACTGAAATCAAAGGTTCTACTTTGCTTGGAAAGTGGTGTGTTGTTTGACACAGAAGGGGGAGAAGATGGATATCTCTCACCCATTTGAAGGCTGTATAATTGGGCTATAAGCTTTTCTTACTCCTGTCCAGGCCCAAAGAATATTT
The DNA here is from genome assembly GCF_000687285.1 of Phaethon lepturus. Lineage (NCBI taxonomy): Eukaryota > Metazoa > Chordata > Aves > Phaethontiformes > Phaethontidae > Phaethon > Phaethon lepturus. The sequence continues at coordinate 2,383 of NW_010546635.1, read as the reverse complement.
TTATGCATCCCGAAAATAAAACAGTCTCAGGGACTAGGGACCCTGGCATGAGACTGTCCCATTTTTTAAACTGTTAGCATGATCCAAGAGACTGTTTTGGCAGAGGCAGCTAGCAGTCTTCCAGGCAATTTCTGGATATGATCGCTGTGTTAGCCGGGGGCATGGACTCTTCCCAGCGTGTATTTGATATAGCCAAATTGGGATGTATGTGTGTATGTGGGAGTGTGGAGAGGTTGGTTTCCATTGGGTTGTTTGTTTTGTTTTTTTTTTTTTTTGAGGGGAGGGGTGCACAGAGTTTAATAATTCTGGCACAATGTCAAGAGACTTCCATGTCTGAGGATTGGCACTCACACTGTTCAGTTTACTAGTGTTGATAACATTATAGGTGCCTTTGAAATCTTTGAAAGCATCCTGCTCACAGAAGGGCGTATATGTAAGACCTACTTTAGATGTTTGCAGTTTCAGTGGGCACCTAAATTTAGATGCTAACTGAATTAGGCAGATGGGCCCCTTATTTGTGCCCAGGAGCCCCACAGAGCATTTGGTACTTCCTCCAGCTCTGTATTGTCAGGCAGTATTTGCTGTAGAAGCTGATGCGTAGCATATTAACGTGTAACAAGTAACCTGGTAACACCAGTGTAGGGTTTACAGCTAAGGACCGTTGGCATGCAGCTTGGGTGCATCCACCCTGGTTTGGAAGCTAAACCCACTTAATTGTATGCCTGTATCCTGGCCTACCATTTCAGTCTTAAGAGAACGGTCCTTGACCCTTCGTATTTCCTAGTACGGTCAGCAAGAGAACACTTCAGTTGGTTACCTCTTTCTTTAGTCGGTGGAGAGAAACGGGACACATCTGGAGAGTAATTTATTTAGGTGCTAGGTGACCATCTTTCTCCATTGACTCCAGGAGAGCTAAAGGCTTCTCACTGAAGCTCCCAAGGACCGTGGGTTCCAGTCCTAGGTGCTCAGCGCTGTAAGGGCTGAGATACGTTCACTAGCAGAAAGGTTGATAGCTTGGGGAAATTATCAGTATAAATGTGGACACTGGCCATTGCCAGTGTGAATATGAACATTCAGAGACCAGGCAGTTTAGATGCCTAAATCTAAAGGTGCCTGGCAAGATATTTTGGCACTAAAACCATGGATGTTGTCTTTTCCAACCTTAATGATTCTGTGATACATTTGAGAGAATTCAGCATGCCTTTCTGATGGGACTTTGTTTCTACATTTGTCTCATATTTCTGTTAGGGTTGCTGACATTTATGAACAGCAACCTTTTCAGCTTCATCTTTTAGCAAATTACATTTTTAAAAGTATTATGTCAGGGAGGACAGGAGGTCTTCACTGTCCAATTGCTATATTAGGTTGTTATATCATGCGCAGATTAATTTCCGTTATCAAGGTACCTTTAAACACGTGGTTCTGAAATAACTTTTTAGACGCTTTTGTGGTTTTGTATTATGGATAAGGTCTAGTTCCATTTTTTTTTGAACCTCAGGGAAATCAAATAATTTTTTTCATGCATACTTCAACAAAATTTTGAGTAAAGCAGTCAGTTAATGTTTCTAAAGGAATTACTGCTCACTCACTCCTCTGATTGCTGCTAGAGTGCAATCTTCAGGTGTGAGATGTGCCACTGGCTTTGTGAAGATCAGGGTCATCACTTTCTCCATTTTCTGTCTGTGCTGCTTGTTTTGGCTTTTTGCTTTGTTTTTTTCTGCTGAAATAAAATCAGTGAAATTTCAGTACTCATGGATGTTACAGGTGTAGGTAGTGCATGGACTGCCAGGATGCTGGGTTCTTGAAGTGACTGCTGTTCACTTTTATTCAGTTACTTAATTTTTTTGGAACAGTCTTTACAATATAGAGATAAAAATAATCTTTATATCTTCATTAACATTCCAGTCTTTCACCACCTCAGCTTTTAAATGCATATCCAATGATTTACATTAGCAAAATAGAAGCTTGGTTTTGCTCTTATATTCTGGTAGTTAATGTTCATCTTTGCTTTTGTCAAGCTTTTCTTCAGTCTAGATCAAAACTTATTCATCGCTTTCCTTACATCTTACTGCTAATCGTACTTCCCAGAGTTGCATCTGCATTACCTGCTGGGGCTCACTGCTGCTCCTCTGGCATATGTTCCTTGCTTTCCCTTCTTTCCTCCTTGCTCTGACTTGGAGTTAATGTATGGGTGTGGCACAAATCTGAACTCGGGAGACAAGAGTTTCCGGGGGTTTTAATGTAGATGCAGTTGTTGTGATTTCCTTTTCTGACCTTGTCCTTACAAAACTAATCTCTCTTTAGTCAGTTATGTTTTAACCTCTGTACACTGTTGCAAGATACTTGGTATAACGCTGTGGTGGGTTGACCCTGGCTGGACACC